>NC_135955.1:57262399-57414899 GCF_053455715.1 Rhinoraja longicauda | reverse complement strand
GAAAGCAGAAGGCAATCATAGAAGAACCATTGTTTCCTCTTTAATTCACATACTGCTCTGACTTGGAAAATATATCACCAATACTTCATCGTTCACTGGTCAAAATCTTCCACCTCTTAATGGCATTACCGCAAAGATAGCAGTGGTTCAAACAAGTAACCTACGACAGCCTGTTCACAGACAATTAGAAATGATTAATGTGTCTCATTCAGGCTGGAGCCAAGGACAACTCAACATTGCACAGTTTGCTATTCACTGTTGCTTGTTCTACTGATACTCAAGTAGAAACAAAGAACTGTAGGTGCCGATTAATACTCAAAAGGACACAACGGGCTGGAGTAATTCAGCTGGTCAGGCAGCATCATCGAAGAGCATGAAAAGGTGATGTTTCGGGTCAGACTGAAGATGGGTCACCTATCCATGTTCTCCAGGGATGCTACCTGACCTGCTGAGTTACTCCAGCACTTTGTGTCCCTGATACTCATGGAAAGAGTTCATGGCTTGGCTAGCATTACAAGCTTCCCTCGTATTGCAGCGTGATATTGACTCACACTCACTGCCTTGTAAAACTCATTCCATCCACCCAAGATCCAGCTGCCACATTATCATGGGATTCAATCCTGGAGATCCATTCTTTGTCGTACCAGTGTGTCCCCATTGTGCGGCAACCCACCATGTTAGCCGTGTTTGAATCTTCACAACAAAACAAAGCATGGTTGACAAGAGCTTTACACTGACAGCATGGCTGGTGAATCTGGTGAATACTGGTACAGCCACATCTTCCTTGAACGGCCTTCCCAAATTCCGCAGCAAGCCACAATTCATCCTGATATGGAATTGCATTGTTAAAATCCCGGAAAACCCGACCCCTCAGCACTCTTTACCACATTGACTTCAAAAAATGCTAAAAGGTGGTTTACCTGGTCCCACCTACTGTCTGCCAGCCCAGGCCGTATCCCTTCCCCTCCTCAACCTTTGTCTCACCAAAATTTTGACTGTCCTTTTGTTGCTTGACCTGTTCCCTCCAGCAGTTTATTTTTGGCTCCAGATTTCCACTTCTGCAGACTTTCTTGTGTCTCAAGAACTTCAAAGTTGCAAAGCTCTTTGCAAAGCTCTATTTCAAAGTCAGTGATCTTCAAACTGTAACTCATAACTAAAGATTACACTTATCTAAATTGCATTTATTATAGACAATTGTACACAAAGTCTGCATAGTAAATAACCAGGTGGTTAAACTATCCGCCTCATACCACAATGATTTTAGGTTTCAGCATTTGCTAATGTAAGTGAGATTCAATTAGTTGGGAAATACAGAGAAGACTTCAAGACTTGTTTGTACTCATTCATTTTCTCAACTAATAGCAATCCCATAGAAGTAATGTATTGCTATGAAATTCACCGATTAAAATTCAGAGAGAATGTTTCATTCAAAGGGCTATTGTCATGTTTAATATGTTAATGAAAACTTTTTCAAGTGTGATAAAGTGTTGCTTAATGTTGATGAACATCTCATGTTATATGACCACTAGAACTTGTACTACGAGTACTGCAGAGATATCAGACAGGATTCTATTGATGCAAGCTTAATCACACTGTGGAATGCCTAACCACAAGTAGTTATTGAATCACAGCCAAGACAATTATGCTACTAAACAAGGAGTGGAGAAGCATTTGGAGCAGAGAAGGTTTAAAGGGTTTTGGGAAATGAGGTTAGACTGTTTGCTGATTTGGGAAAGGTGATAATGGAGCATGATAAATCACCGTGGCCTGATGAAATATGTACCAGGACACTGTGGGAGGAAAGGGAGGATATTGTGGAAGGCTTTACAGAGATTTGTAAATCTTTGCTAGCTACTGACTGGAGTATAGGAAATGTGGTACCTCTACTCAAGAAGGACATAGGGATAAGCCAAGTAACTACAAGCACAAGTTTAATGTCAGTGGCAGGGAAGTTATTGAATAAAAAATTTAGGGACAGGATTATTTTATCTGAAAAGACAGCGTTTATTCAAAGATACTTAGTATGACGTACAGGTACAGTACAGACGTACAGGTTTGTAGGCTAATTGGCTTGTGAAATTATAAATTGTCCCTAGTGTGTGTAGAATAGTCTAAATAAGCGGGGATCACTAGTCAGTGCAGACTCGGTGGGCCGAAGGGCCTATTTCGGCGCTGTATCTCTAAACTAAACTAAAAAGACTGTCAGGGAGAGAACTTGCTTGACCAATGTAATTGACTTTTTTTAAAGAGTTAAGAAAGTATATTGTGAGAATACTGCGGTCAATGTCTTCCATGTCAACTTCAATAAGGTGTATGACAAGGTCCCACATTGGAAACAGCACCAAAATGATTAGGGCCCATGGGAATCAGTGTATTTAGCAAATAGTGACACAACATATCATCTATTTCTCTCCACAGATGCTGCCTGACACGCTGAGGTCTATAAGAACCATTAAGATCCATTGTTCAACTTCATAAACATTAGTTACATTACAGCTGAGGTACTGTCTACAATTCTAGTCGCCACAATATAGGAAGAATGTGATTATACTGGAGAGGGTGCAGAGAACCAGAAAGACTGGATAGGCTGGATTTATTATTGTTGGAGCAGAGAAGGCTGGGGACATAGACAGAGTGGTTAGTAAGTAACTTTTCCTTACAGAGGAAGTGTTTGCAACAAGAGGGCATATATTTAAGGTAAGAGGCTGAAGATTTAGAGATAGTCTGAGAAATACCATTTTCACCCAAAGGATAGATGGAACCTGGATTGCATGCCTGAGTCAACGGTGGAGACTGGGAATCTCTCAACATTTAAGAAGTATCTAGACAAGTACTCGAATTGCAAGACATGGAAAGCTATGGGTCAAGTGTTGGACAATGGGATTGGTATAGATGGATGTTTAATGATTCAGTTAGGCATACTGGGCCAAAAAACCTGTGGCAGTGTTATCTGAATCTATGACTGTCTGTGATATCCTTCAGAATTTATGGCACCACTCATGTTGTGTTTCTGTAAATTGTATTTTGAGAACATCACCACATTGCTTTGTCACTTCTCCCTCTTGCACTGGTGCTAGATTACTAAATAAATAATGATTTGTAAGTATATTGAATGTTCAAAGTTCACCCTATTAAGCATTTTTGAAGAAGAGCCTCTCTTGGAATCCAAGCATTGGCATCAGGGAGAACACATTTGGTGCTTTGTAATGTGAGGCCAAATGCCATTTTATGTTGATTTTGTGATGGCAGTTGTTGAAGTGTTTCATTGTTTGATTGCACATCATTTCCTCAGTACCTCACCTTTGTTCTATAGAACAGACCATAAACCCACAATAATTTCATCCATATCTGCCACACTATCTAGATAAATGAATATGCTTTAATGTTATGAATACCAAGCTCTGGATCTTATCCAGAGAAACTAGTGACATTTATTGACTGAGAAACCTCTCCACATAAGTCAATAACATTCATATTTGTTTTCAGATGATCTTGTTATTTTAAGAATATGTTTAAAGAGACACAACTGGATTGCAAGTTAGGATTTGTACATTAGCTTTTGATGTTTTTTAAATCAGATGATAATCACTTCATGAGATGTTAGTTGATGATTAAATAGGTCATTCAATAAATTAAAAGATCTATCTTGCTTGAATGAAACTAATTTGCAGTAATCAAAGTACAAACTTTGTTTTTTTGTAAAATTCCCATTAAGCTATTTGGAATATAACACACCACTGAGCAATCAGCTTGACTAATTGCTTCATTACCAATCACAGGAGATTTCCCAACTCTTAAAAGATCACTCCGTCTGATATAATTTTAAAAAGATCATTACCATGTCTTTTTCATGCGATGTAATAGGACATCAGCACTGAAGCAAGCATTAATAACTACTTGATTCTGTTTCTCAGTATCTGCATTGCCTAATCCTACAGTATGTTTCATTGGAGTATCTACTCCCTATCCACAGCCCAAAGACATAAGGGTGCCTTTTGTTGGCTGACGTTGGGTGTTGAGTGAGCATTCTGTAATCCTGGCAACTCTGCCAGCTAAAATGCCGAACGTGTATTTTCAATTCACCACCCAAAGTTTCCTGAAGCAAATCTTACCAATCTCTCCGTTAATTTTTAAATGATTTTATCCCACCAACTTTCTGGTGCATTTAATAATGCCGGCATGAATGAAAGATTAGAAACAATATTTTTAACAAACCGATAGACTGGCAAACAAAGAAATGCAATTTGGCCTGACATAAAGAGAGGTTTTTCAAGATGAATAATAAAACCTAATTATACACATCTTTTGGTAATTGTTCGTGACTCATGAAGGATGAAGTGGTGCAGGCTAACAAGGTGCGTTGTAAGGAAGTGGGATACTTAATAATTAACATAAATATGAAGGATAACGTATGATCGTTGACACTGCTGCAACTATTTAGCGGTTTCTGGTCTGGAGATCTGAATCAGACAGGAGACAGAGCAGTTGAAGAATTAGGAAACATGTCCCAGAGGTTATATATTAAATCCCCGGAAGACTCCCTGTGCTGGAAGCTCTCTCACATTGCACAATGTTTTTAATCAGGTCATGAGTGAATTTTAAATGAAACCTGATCATTAAAAGCAATTGATATTCTTTGCTCATGGAGAGCTCTTCCTGAAACATAATCTTGGTTTTCCTTTTTTCCTTGTTCTTATTTTCAGAATTTTCAATTTTGTGTTTAGCCAGCATTCATTCATTCAGGGTTTTGTATTGCTTGGTAGTTCCATCTTTGAATGATTTTCCTGCCCTTTTAAATTGTGACATGTGAATTGTATTAGTGGAGAAAATTTACTGGAGCCATGCTCCCAGTGGGGAACATGCTTGAAAGAACAGTGGGATTGATGAATTTATCTATCCATGTTAGGCCTGCATATGGTTTAAAAAGACCGACTAAATAATAGTTAATGTATTAGATACTTAATTTAAAACCGCCTTTCTTTTTAGATAATATTTCTGCATTTTTGACTGATTTAATTCTATTTTGCAGTTAATCTGAAATAAAACAAGAGATTTTCAGATTATTCCAATCTTGTCTGTCAAGTCAATTATCTGAGGCCACAATGAAGGAATGTAATCACCAGTGGAAATAAGTACATTCTGGCAAAACATATTGCATCCCAGTGTAGGTCAATCAACATACTTAAGTTCATTTAAAATAATAATTAATGAACAAAATGTGATAGTTTGGAAGTTGCAATAAGAAATGATCTCAAATGTACATAATAACTGATCAATTGGAAAGGTGAATACTGCAGATGCTAGAAATCTGAAGTAAAAAGAGATGGAGATGTTTCCAGTATTTTCAGTTTTTATGTCAAAAATAAATAGAACTTGTCAGTAATATTATTTGAATCAGCAAGCATAACTCTAGACATTAATTTGTTTTATCGGTGAATAATGTTTCATTATAAGGTTGCTCTTTCTTATTTGTTACAAAAGGACACAAAGTGCTGGAATAACTTAGCAGGTCAGGCAGCATCTCTGGAGAATAGGGATTGATGACATTTCGGGTTGAGATCGTTCTTCAGACTTTCTTAATTGTGTTGTTATTGCCGCCAAAAGGTGTGTCTGTTCATCGTTATGTTGAACATCCAGAGGCATGATCACATGAAGCACCCTATCCTTGTTGAATGTGCCGTTGACCTAAGGACAGCTGGGTGTTCTGTTGAACAGCAGTTCTTCTTCATAATTCTTTATTTGGATTTAGTCAGCTTCAGAACTTTAAGGAACACCGTCAATCAATGCTCATGTGTCACACACTTCCACATACACAAGAGGAGAGTAGGCAGAGGCAGGCAGGAAATTACTGTTTAAAAATAAATGACACAAAGTGATGGAGTAACTCAATGGGGCCAGACAGCAAACGATACAATACGATAGAACTTTATTTATCCCAGGAGGAAAATTGGTCTGCCACCAGTCATAAAACACAAGATACATCTATATACTAAAACTTGTTTGTCTGTTTGTTCCTGAACTACAGCCAAAACGGTACACGAATGCGCAACAATTTTAGGTCCTCCTTACTCACAATTTTCCCTTTGGTGCTAATGGAAGAGGTTTCATTGAAATCGGTGTTATATTTTTTAATTTATTCACATTTTAAAGTTTAAATCTATCTCCTAGGGAGGGAGGGAGGAGGTAGGGAGCGAGGAGGGAGGATAAGGGGGGTTGATGGGGATGGAGTGGGGGGGAGTGGAAGGGGGAGGGGGAGGGAAAGGGAAGGGGAGGGTGGGAGAGGGAGGGGATGGGGAGGGGAGTGGGGGGGAGGGGGGAAGGGGTGTAGGGTGGAGGGTGGAGGGGGGCGGGAGAGGGGACGGAGAGGGGGGAGGAGTGGGTGCTGCACCAATGCAGGGGAGGTTTGGGCCCAACGGGTTCAAGTAAAATATTAAATTTAAATGACAAGTGGAAAGGATTGGGGATGTGCAAAGATTGGGGGGGTGGGGTGGGGAGGAGAGTCAGTCTACACCATTTCTCAAGGGGGAGGAGTTGTACAGTTTGATAGCCACAGGTAAAAAGGATCTCCTTTGGCATTCTGTACTGCATCTTGGTGGAACCAGCCTGTTGCTGAAGGTACTCCTCAGGTTGACCAGTGTGTCATGGAGGGGGTGAGCTGTATTGTCCAAGATGCTCCGCAGTTTGAGGAGCATCCTCCCCTCCAAGACCACCTCCCATGAATCCTGGCCACCACCGATTGGTAGAAGATCTGCAGCATCTTACTGCAGACGTTGAAGGAGACATCTCTGGAGAACATGGATAGGTGACCTTTTGGGTCGGGTTACTTCTTCATGACTTGCTGAGGTACTGCAGCACTTTGCGTATTTTTATTGTAAACCAGCATCTGTAGTACCTTAGTTCTAGGAAATTACTGTAGCTATTTGGAAAAGGAAACAGGCTTTTTAGAAAGCAGACAGGTCAACAGACCCTTTCATTACCTGAGTTTCCACTAGGTTAGGCAATGCAACATGGAGCCAAGATAAAGCGTATTGTGTCATTTATTTGTGTTTCAGTGAGTTTCATCAAGCACAAGCTGTAATGTCTCTATTGTTTGGCGAGGGATACACTTCAGTCAAATGTTCTGATGGCAATCATTTCTTTCCTCTTGAAACAAACCCAACATTCATTTTCTGACCAATCTATTGAACATTATGTACTACAAATGGAACTAATGAGCTACATATTGATTAGAATAAAATTGGCGGGATTAAAATAAATGTTCGTCCAATTAACAGCGTCATATTATTTTTGCCCTTTGAGTTAATACTTTAAAAATAATTTACTTCATTATGTTCACAATAAAAAATGGAGAGAACTTCCAATTCTGTTTTAACACATCAGCCACAATATTAGTGATTTTCTTTCGTACTGACCATACTGCCAAATCAAAAGTTTTATTTACTGAATCAGACTGCGCCCAGCCTGGGTTAGTGCTACTGCGCCCAGCCTGGGTTAGTGCTACTGCGTTTATCCTGGGTTAGTGCTACTGCGTTTAGCCTGGGTTAGTGCTACTGTGCCCAGCCTGGGTTAGTGCTACTGTGTGCAGCCTGGGTTAGTGCTACTGCGCCCAGCCTGGGTTAGTGCTACTGTGCCCAGCCTGGGTTAGTGCTACTGCACCTAGCCTGGGTTAATGCTACTGCGCCCAGCCTGGGTTAGTACTACTGTACCTGGGTTAGTGCTACTGTACCTGGGTTAGTGCTTCTGTGTGCAGCCTGGGTTAGTGCTACTGTGCCCAGCCTGGGTTAGTGCTACTGTGTTTAGCCTGGGTTAGTACTACTGTACCCAGCCTGGGTGGGTTAGTGCTTTGCATTTGCCACCTGCACAGCCACAGTAAATGTTTACAGTTCCAGGTCTAATCAAATGCAAGGCCTCACCACCGAAGCCATCCCACAAACTGGAGAGTCCATGGGTGACAGCATGTTCACAGCTAATGGACCTGAAGTAAACTTTCCTGCCCCCAACCATCCTACTAATCTTTTGAATGCTTGCATGGGCAAAGATCTTTTCTCTGTTAAATCAATTCACTATTTAAAATTAAGCCACAACTCCAGAACAAGACAGCACATGATAAATGACAAGTTTTGGCATTTTTACATGTTCATGAAGATGAATGGCTGGATTAGTGATTAAAATGGGATTTGGAGCATAAGAAACTGAGAATGATAAATGCAATATCACATATCGCTTTGAGTAACATCAGCTGGCCTTCGTTGTCCCCTCTTCTCATTATCTTTAAGTATGATTTTGGCATTGGCCACCATGTACATAATTTTCTCCCTGAGGTTGCATACAATTTCCACATTTAGTGAGTAATAACCTTTTAGACTTAGACATTGACATTGTGTTTATGAATGGTTACATCAATGCATCGGGTACCTTGTTAACATTTGATAAAAAACATTTCTCATTTTGCTGCCAGTTTTGTTTGCTGACACTGAGTTCTATAAATGGATATGCAATCCAAAATCGGGCACCATGGTCCTCTTTAATGGAAGAGTGAAATGCAGCTGCCTCCTGCAGTGCACACTTACTTGCTTGCTGCTAAGGTTCTATGAGATGTCGCATTTTAATAATGGTGCTCTTGGAGAGAAATACATTCTCTGTACACAGTGATGCTTAGTGAGAGACAAATAGTTTAGTTAACTGCACAACATTACTGCTTCCTTATTACCTGCATGCTATGTACTCTAATCTCTTGGGTTATTCTTTACATAGAACATAAAACAGATTTTCCTGCACCTCCTCCAACCTCATCCACTGTATCTGCTGTTCTAGGTGTGGACTCCTATATAATGGTAAGACCATGCGCAGACTGGCCGATCATTTCACTGAACACCTTCGCTCAGTCGGCCTTGACTTACGCACTCTCCCGGTTGCCAAACCCTTTAACTCCCCTTCCCATTCCCACTTTCTGTCTTTGGCCTCCTCTACTGCAAGACTGAGGCCAAAAACAAATTGGAGGAACAGCGCCTCATTATTCACTGGGGCACCTGACAACCCAGCAGTATAAACATTGATTTCTCCCAAGTAACCTTTGCATTCTCTCTTTCTCTTTCCCTCCCCAACTCTAACCATTCTACTAATTTCACTGCCGTTCTGCTTGGTTTCACTGTTTGTATCAACTCCTTATCACCTTTTCCACAGCCAACAATGGATCATTGTGGGCTCCACCATTCCTTGATCATTGTTGCAGGCTTTGATTAGTTCTATTCATACCGTTTATTCATTTGTTCTTTCTACGTTTTCATACCTCAAGTTTCCCTCTCCCCTGACTCTCAGTCAGAAGAAGGGTATCGACCCAAAATGTCACCTATTCCTTTTCTCCAGAGATGCTGCCTGATACGCTGAGTTACTCCAGTCTTTTGTGTCTGTCTTCCATAGAAAAGTGCAGGACAGGAACAGGCCCTTCAGCCCACAATGTCTGGCCAAACAGGATGCCAAATAAACCAATCTCATCTGCCTGCACATGATCCATAACCCTCCATTCTCTGCATATCTATATGCCTAGCTAAAAGCATTTTAAACACCAATATTGTATCAGCCTCCACTCCAACCCCTGACAATGCATTCCAAGCATTCGCCACCCTCTGTGTAAAAAAGAAACTTGCCGCACACATCTACTTTAACTTTGCCCCTCATACTTTATTATTTTTTCTTCATTTGTTTCTCCATCTGCTCCTGAGACATGTCAGTCAGCATCACCCTAATGCCTACATTTGATGGGCCCAGCAGCATGCGCTCCAAAAGTTCTTTAGTATTTTTTCTACATTGATAAAATGTTCAGTTGTCTGTGGAAATCCCCCGAACTTCCGTTGGTTGATTGAACATCATTAAAATAACGTGTGGGAATCAAGTCAATGATGCTAAGAAAAAGCAATTAATTTTGGATCGGTGCTTTCATCTGTATAGGAATGTATGATTAGCAGCAAGTTACTCAGCTTAATAAAATCTATTTATCTTGTCTTGAGAATCTCACTGGCACATTATCCACATACTTCTGGGTAAGAGCTGAATTATACATTTCTACATCCCATGGAATATGTTCTCCCTGATTTCCCTTCTTAAGAGTCTAGCACTAATCTCATTATGATTTCCCCACCTCAAAAAATAGTTTCTCAGTTATCTCGTTGTATCCCTGTAGACGCACTGATCAGCCCTCATTCTTCTACATTCAAGTTTAAAAGTTTATGGAAACAATACACATATACTAATATACAATCTAATATACATGAGCAATGTCATGATAGAATGCAGAAATGAATGTAAATGGATGTTCATTACTATAAAACCACCATACACCCACATATCAATGAAAGAGCAAATAGAAATTTTACTCCATTGCATGTGGTTTTGTGAAGCCAAGAGTGCTAAGAGTGTAATAACCAATAGCATAAAAAGGCATAAAACCTTTTTCATATAAAAAATTCAGCAGTTCTTTTGTTGCCGAAGCAGCAAATACGTTCACAAGGTCATGAGTGATAGGAGCAGAATTAGGCCATTCGGCCCATCAAGATTACACCATTCAATCATGGCTGATCTATCTCTCCCTCCTAACCCCATTCGCGTTCATGTCGCGGCCCTGTTTCCACCAATCTTTCCACCACTACGCACAAGAAGCACAAGAAGTGCAAGACGCCATTGTGTGCAGATGCCCAGAAGTGTGTTCAGCTCTGGCTGCACAATTTCTGATCTTGTGATGTGGACTCAATAAGAAGAACCCCATTCTCATGTCTTCTCCCCATAACCTCTGACACCCATGCTAATCAAGTATCCATCTATGCCTCATTTAATATCTAAACAATTTCAATGCAAGCCATAAGCATTTTCTACAGATAAATGTCCAATTATTTTTTTAATTCAAAATTAAAAAATTTCATTTAATTTTTTTTTGATTTTAGTGTTTGTCACATCTATAAGTACATTTATTTTACCTTTTCCCTGAGGCTGCGGGCAGCACTGTTCTCTGCTGAACAGTTGTGAGGAAGCCAACTTGTGTTTTCATGTAGTGGTGCAGCGTGTGAAAACATACTGCATGGGGTATGGGGAGGAGGCAGGAACGGGGTACTGATTGAGAATGATCAGCCACGATCACATTGAATGGCGGTGCTGGCTCGAAGGGCCGAATGGCCTACTCCTGCACCTATTGTCTATTGTCTATTGTCTATACCATGTTTCACAGGAGAGCATGGGGCTGTTTTTCCTCACTATCACCCACAAAGACTCATCTCAACTATGAAGCCTGGTGTTTGGAGTATTGCCCAGATACAAAATACATTTGCAGCAACAAATCAGATTGATTGTTTGTGTTAGAGAAATTTTAAAAGATTTCATTGATGTAACAAAATATATTAAGTGAGAAAAATTACAACTGTGTTGTCCATCAATTAAATTCATGTTAATTAACTGTGAACAAAAGAGACACTTGCTGTAAATGCATCTATATTTTCATATTAATATAATTTGAAGAATTTTAGAGAGCTCTGCTGGCTCATTTAGTTTTAAATCAGTTTGTTTCGATATTGTTTAATTGTAAAACTGAATGTCAACATTTGCATGGATCATTGCAATGTGTTTGGAGAGCGCAAAGATCCACATTTCCCCATGCTGCCTTTGTTGCATCCATTCAATAATTCACAGAAAAATAGTCCAGGCCCTCAGACTGCATATAAAAATGTACACAAGAAAACATCTCCGCAGCAAAACAACGAGTGGTTTACCATCTCCATGGTAAATAGTGAGAACAGGGTAATCAGGATAAAAAGATTTGTCATATGCAATGAACGCATGTAGGGGCAGATGTATATTTAGTTGCTGAGTCTAAAACTGCATCATTTGCATAGCTTTATTGACTCACAAACAATTGCAGTTATGCAACTTACTTATTTTACCTTCGTGCATAGAAATTGGGATAGTTTTAGAATCAAGCTAAATTATTATAGGCTTTATAGAAAGTGGATTCTGTCTGTCTTTGTATGCATAAGGCATTGTTAATAAAGATGACACCAGGTAACTTACTTTGTATTATAGTTTAGATTAAGACCATTGGAATTTATCTTTGCCGACCAAACATGTTTGAATTTTCTGAATATTAATTTTGGATTTTGTTAAGTGAAGCCCATGCCATTGTATGGAAGCACGTATTAAAGAGGCTAAATGTCTGAGTTCACATTAAGTAGCTACTCCAATATCTGCACCAGTTTCTTTATGTGAAAATGCGAAAGATCTTTCTCAGTTTTAACAAATAATCTTTAAAGTAAACAGACTGACAGCTTTGCCTTTATGCTAGTGCTAAGTCAATCTGTATGAATTCAAATACTTCAATCACACTAGTATTACTTTTCTGTCAATCATGCCTAAATATTCACAGACAATAAATTTCCAAAATCCAAACAAGAACTGTTTGCTGAACTGAGATTGCTTCACACTGGCTGTCAGGAGCGGAACTGTGGTGTTGAGAATGACAGCCTTGTGGTCTACCTAGTATGGCAAAGGGTGCATCCTCCAAATGAATCTGTGGCTGGTCAGCTGCAGAATCCAGAGCGATAAACCCAAGCAGCTCACTGGCCTTTGAGCTGCTGCTGCTCTGGCAACGGTTCTCTGCATCAGCACCATATATTAAGCCAGACAGAGCATCACATTCAAGTGACTAGTACTTAAACTGACCTTTAATTGGTGGCCTCCTTTAAATCCTGTTGGTTAAACTGCATAGAGTCATAGATAGAGTCATAGAGTGATACAGTGTGGAAACAGGCCCTTCGGCCCAACTTGCCCACACCGGCCAACATGTCCCAGCTACGCTAATCTCACCTGCCCGCATTTGGCCCATATTCCTCCAAACCTGTCCTATCCATGTACCTGTCTATCTGTTTCTTAAATGTTGGGATAGTCCCTGCCTCAACTACCTCCTCTGGCAGCTTGTTCCATACACCCACCAACCTTTGTGTGTAAAAATTACCCCTCAGCTTCCTATTAAATCTTTTTCCCTTCACCTTAAACCGATGTCCTCTGGTCCTCGATTCACCTACTCTGGGCAAGAGACTCTGTGTATTTTCCCAATCTATTCCTCTCATGATTTTATACACCTCAATAAGAACCTTCCACCATCACCCTCTGCTTCCTTCCAGCTGTGACAGTTTTGCCTAGAACATATGTTAGACTTGTTATTTAAATAATAACAAGGAGCAAACAGCTCTTCATTCGCCACAACCGAATTGGCAGGAAATGTGCTTCCGTTTTATGGCCATGAAATAAGAGCAACATCAACCAACTTATGCGGCATCATCGCTTCTGTACTTCTGTACTGCTTTTCCCAACTTGTATTATAATTATTGCCTTCCCTCACCCATTCATTACTGAAAATGTTCCAACATATCATTACATCTGTAAGCATGTAAAGATAACTTAGCCTTTGTGGGTTTTATTGTTGGTGAAGTTACAGAACATTTGGATGAGAATGGAATATTGCTCCCTTTTGACAGGGTAAGTAGCAATAGCAAACACTGTGCTCAAGTGTACCAATGCAAAATGCAGAGCAAAAGTCCATTCATACTGTTTACTCCTGACAATGTGACAAGTCTCCATCTTATCTGTTCTTTCGATGAGGGGGGTGTGACAGCACCAGCAGTATTGGAGCAGCAAATTTAGAACCTGCTGTGTTGTACATCAAGTAGACAAAGTTGAAGGAAGGGTGCTCTGGGTGCCTACATATGAATTAATGCCAATTGTTCCTTTTATTTGGTGCAGTTAGTGTGCATTTTATTGCGGAGTATAAACAATTATGACAAAAACATTCTAATATTCTGCAGATGCTGGGTTGCAAAAAAGACACAAAGTGCTGCAGTAACTCAGCGAGTCAGGCAGCATCTCTGGGGAACATGGATAGGCAATGTTTTGGTTGGGACCCTTCTTCAGAAAATGTTGCTGCCTGTCCCACTCAGCACTTTGTGTCATTTATCTTAATATTCCTGCTGCTTCATGACTTCCTTGATGGCACAGTGAATTTTCCCAGTGAGTAATTGAGCAAAGCAAACAGAGAAGGCCAGCTGGCCCTCAAATAGACAGCCATAAATGTCCAAACAACAGCAGCCGCCAAGGAACTAATATGTGACTAACCCTAGCACACCTCCACAAGCCATCCAAAATGGGTGCAGACCCAAGCTTGGGCTCCTCTAGGGGTATGATCACCAATGAAGTTGCTGATACTCCTGCCTCCATCCAATGTATCAGCTACCCATGCATGTTCTCTTTGGAACAGGCAGGATTATGGTGCTATTTGATCTCATTCAAAGCATACACCTTGACCATACTATGAAATATCCCAGTAAGTGTCAATGCTGTACCTTTTCAGATTTTACGATTCAATACGATACGATATGATCATATTACTGGATCACTTTAAACTTTTTCATTGTAAGTTGTTCAGAGTAACATGAATTTAAATAAAGTAAAGACACAAAGTGCTGGAGTAACTGCGGGTCAGGCAGCATCTCTGGAGTCAATGGATAGGTGACACTTTTGTACGGACACTTTTGAAGAATATAAAAGTGGATAAGTCTCCAGGTCCTGATAGGATATTCCCTAGGACATTGAGGGAAGTTAGTGCAGAAATAGCAGGGGCTATGACGGAAATATTTCAAACGTCATTAGAAACAGGGATGGTGCCGGAAGATTGGCGCATTGCGCATGTTGTGCCTTTGTTTAAAAAAGGTTCTAAAAGTAAACCTAGCAATTATAGACCTATTAGTTTGACGTCTGTGGTGGGAAAATTAATGGAAAAGATACTTAGGGACAATATATATAATTATTTGGATAATCAAGACCTGATTAGAAACAGTCAACATGGATTTGTGCCTGGAAGGTCATGTTTGACTAATCTTCTTGAATTTTTTGAAGAGGTTACCAGGGAAATTGATAAGGGCAAGGCTGTGGATGTTGTCTATATGGACTTCAGTAAGGCATTTGACAAGGTTCCACATGGAAGGTTGATTAAGAAGGTTAAATCGTTGGGTATTAATAGTGAGGTTGCAAGATGGATTCAACAATGGCTGAATGGGAGATACCAGAGGGTAATGGTTGACAATTGTATGTCAGGTTGGAGGCCAGTGTTTAGTGGAGTGCCCCAAGGATCTGTGTTGGGTCCACTGTTGTTTGTCATTTACATTAATGATCTGGATGATGGTGTGGCAAATTGGATTAGTAAATATGCAGATGATACTAAGATAGGTGGAGTAGTTGATAGTGAGGTAGATTTTCAAAGTCTACAGAGAGACTTGGGCCTTTTGGAAGGGTGGGCTGAAAGATGGCAGATGGAGTTTAATGCTGATAAGTGTGAGGTGCTGCATTTTGGTAGGACAAATCAAAATAGGACGTACAGGGTAAATGGTAGGGAATTGAGGAATGCAGTGGAACAGAGGGATCTGGGAATAACTGTGCATTGTTCCCTGAAGGTGGAATCTCATGTGGATAGGGTGGTGAAGAAGGCGTTTGGTATGCTTGCCTTTATAAATCAGAGCATCGAATATAGAAGTTGGGATGTAATGTTGAAATTGTACAGGGCATTGGTGAGGCCGAATCTGGAGTATGGTGTGCAGTTCTGGTCGCCAAATTATAGGAAGGATGTCGACAAAATGGAGAGGGTACAGAGGAGATTCACTAGAATGTTGCCTGGGTTTCAGCACTTAGGCTACAGAGAGAGGTTGAATAGGTTGGGTCTTTATTCTTTGGAGCGTAGAAGGTTGAGGGGGGACTTGATAGAGGTTTTTAAAATTTTGAGAGGGACGGACAGAGTTGACGTGGGTAGGCTTTTCCCTTTGAGAGTGGGGAAGATTCCAACAAGGGGACATAGCTTCAGAATTGAGGGACAAAGGTTTAGGGGTAACATGAGGGGAACTTCTTTACTCAGAGGGTTGTGGCTCTATGGAATGGGCTTCCGGTGGAAGTGGTGGAGGCTGGCTCGATTTTATTATTTAAGAGTAAATTGGATAGGTATATGGATAGGAGGGGATTGGAGAGTTATGGTCTGAGTGCAGGTAGATGAGACTAGGTCAGGGAGAATGGTCGGCGTGGACTGGTAGGGCCGGACAGGCCTGTTTCCATGCTGTAGTTGTTATATGTTATTGTTATATGTGATGTTTCAGATCAGGACCTTTCTTCAACCTGACCCAAATGTCACCTGTCCATGCTTTCTGACCCATTCAGTTACTCCAGCACTTTGAATGTTTTTTTGTAAACCAGAATCTGCAGTTCCTTGTTTCTTCATTAATCCAATTACATTTTAATACTCCCTTTTTAGTATTTTCTTCCTATTTTGGGGATGGATGTTTGTCGTCCATCCCTAACAAACCCAAAGAATGTTTAGTTTAGTTTAGAGATACAGCGCGGAATCAGGCCCTTCAGCCCACCGGGTCTGCGCCGACCAGCGATCCCCGCATATTAACCCTATCCTACACACGCAAAGGACAATTTTTACATTTACCAAGCCAATTTCCCAACATACCTGTACGTCTTTGGAGTGTGGGAGGAAACTGAAGATCTCGGAGAAAACCCACGCAGGTCACGGGGAGAACATACAAACTCCGTACAGACAGCACCCGCAGTCGTGATCGAACCAGGGTGTCTGGCGCTACAAGCGCTGTGAGGCAGTAACTCTACCACTGCACCACCATACCTATTGAATGTGTACAACATTCTTGAAGTGCTGTGGTCTTTGTGCCCAAGCTACTGGTGAGAAGGGTGTTCCAAGGCTTAGACTGAGCAGTGAAGGACTTGCAACATATTTGCAAGTGCCAATGGCTTCCTTTATCTGCTAAAATTGGAGAAGAACCTGTTGCTGTTGGTACATTCTCTGTCCATGTTCTTCCCGGAGTTAAAGACTGTGCGTTCATATACAGTCGTTTTACTGTCTTATTTACATATCCTCAAAACAGCATCTATGCATCTTCAAGATTCAAGATTCAAGATATCTTTATTTGTCATCCAAAAAACAAGTTTTTTGGACGAAATTTAGTCACTCACAGTCCAACAATAAAAGCAATAAAATAAGCAAATTACACAACCCCAACCAACACACAAAAAAAAGAAACATCCATCACAGTGAGTCTCCTCCAGTCCCCTCCTCACTGTAATGGAAGGCCAGAAAGTCTTTTCCCTTCCCCTGCCGTCTTCTCCTGCGGTCAGGCTGGTGTCGTTGCCACATTCCAGGCCGCGCCGGACGGTGAAAGGTCCGCAGCGGGCCGACCCAAGCCCCGCGATCCGGGGCGGGCGAACACGCTGCCGCTGCATGTCGGAGCGGTCATGGCTCTTCAATGTTATATTGAAATGAACACTGTAGTAGAACAGACCAAAGCCTTCTAATTTAAATCAGCTGTTTCCACAGAGCCAACTGTTGTAGAAATAACTGAGTAATAAGTCTCTTCTTTAATAGGTAAGGGAAAACCTCATTATTTACATAACATAACTTCATTTTGATCCGAGTTGAATCAAATCAAAATTATCTCCCTAAAGTGTGTCAGTTTTTATATTATCCAGATATCTAAGCCACCGTAAATGCCAAACACATTAGTGAGAGAGGAGAAGTGGATGCCGCTGGACTCAAGATGATTGCCAGCTTTATCTGTGGTCTACTTATGGTTTTGTACATATGGAGACATAAAACAGAAACTTGAAAGGAAACCAAAATTTCATCAAACTAGTTTGTTAAGCTTCATTGATGTCAACATTTTTCTTAAAGTAAATACAAATTTCAGTAAAGGATGTGGCTATAATCCAGTGATCCTCAGATTGCTGCCATTTAATAAAGACAGTTTTCTGTTCTGAACACTGACTCTTGTCAGTTGAAGTTGTACTAACTCTGCCCATCATTTTGAAACGATTAAAGTTCAGTTTATTGAGTGTCAAAAACCTAATTTTCAAGAAGGGTCCCAACCCAAAACATCACCTATTCCATGCTCTCCTGCGATGTTGCCTGACCCGCTGAGTTATTCCGGCACTCTATGTCTGATTTCAAGATCTGGCGATCAAATCTCAGATTGATCACATCTGAAGTACCTTCAGTTTTCCAGGCCAACTGACTAAATGGCTAATTAATTGTTAAAATATGGTAAATACTTCTGAAAATATTCATCCATTTTCTCCTTCAGAATATCAATATATGACACTTCCTTCAGAGATCCTCACGCTGCCCTGATTGTGTGAGTCCAAGAACGCCAGTGGTTTTAAACGTGTAAAACCGTGAAGAAATAGTATCAACAGTTATCTTCACCAGTCCGAAGAAGGGTCCTGCTCCAAAACAGGACCCATGGATCCACCTATCCATTCCCTCTACAGATGCTGCCTGACCCACTTTATGTTTTGCTCAGGACTCCAACATCTGCAGTTCCTCGTGTCCCTCTTCAACAATTCTGTTCCTCAGGACCTCCATTAGCAATCTGAATTGATTTTTATATTACAGTAAATGTGAGCACATAATCAATGCTAATTTTCTGATAAGAAACATTTAGTGGATTTGATTGCATGGTGGTTAAAGTACCACTAATCACTATTCATTCTATCTCCTCTTCATCATATTTACTAGGTTGACTATGCAAAATTCATCAGCAGCATCCTTACCATACTTTCACCCAGTGCCATTGTTGTAAGCTGGTCCTTGATTTTCACAGATCTCAATTATACTGGGACTATCTCAAGGACCTAAACACCTGCTTTGCATCACTTTGCTCTTAATCCCCACATCCTCTCCAGGTGCTCCTTATTCCTTATGTACTCAGCTTTGCTGCATCAATTCACCATCTCGTCTCTCAACTCCCCACGAGCCTCTACTCCCTATCAATATTTGGACATCTTTTTGCTTCTCCTCTGAGTAATTCTCTTTCTGCTCATGCCAGGTGTGCAGTCTCCTGCCAGATGTCAACCATATGAATATCAGACAAATCCAAACAAAAATCATCAGGTCTTCTGGGCGCATCATTGTAGGTTTTTTTTCGAACCATCACTTCTACATCTAAAGAAATATCCTCAGTGCCAAATAGCCTCATCCTCCACCTCCTCTGCTTCCCCATCATTACACTTCTTCAGATCTTTCTGGCTGAGGCCCAGATATTCTGAATTCCCTTATGCACACACATTGCAACATTATTCTAATAGTTTACTCTTGGAAAAAATACACCAGAGGAAACCATAGGAATTGTGCCCATTTGCCTGCAATTTGTTTTTTCTCTCTGCCTTAATTAGATTAGGAGGACGGTATTGCTAACCATGAGAAAGGTGGATTAAAAAGTCTAAATGTCAAATGAATAATAAGGGGCAGAAAAACAAAATCAGAGAAGTTGTTTACAAGGCAAAAATGAAAATTTGAAGACCCAAGAACCTTCCTTCTACACATCAGTGCTTCTAGTTCTAGATTTCCAACAAATAAATCAGTATTACAAGAGTATGTTTGAGACATATCAGGAATAATTGCCTCATTGAAATAACGTTGATTGTTATATTCACAAGATCATATGCCAATTTAAAAATAAAATTAAATTAAATGTTGCCTGGTCTTGACCATAAAAGAAACATAAATCATTGGTTTAGTAATACATTTGCATCGCACAATTCTGCGCACCCCACCAAAATAAATCAACTAACGTCAGCATACTCAAGCTAAAGACAAACTGCTGGAGGAACTCAGACAGCAACTGGGGAAGGAAATGGACAATGTTTTGGGTCGGGATCTTTTTTCAGACTCCTCGGCTCCCCTCACCTCATCTTTATGACAGACATCAAATCCCTTTACACCTCTATTCCCCATCACAAAGGCCTCAGGGCCTTCACTTTCTTCCTTAAACTGAGACCCAATCAATATCCTGTTTATAAAACACTGCTCCCCTTTCCATCAACCTTCTCAGTTCTAATAAAGTGTCTCAGACATGAAAAATTAACTGTTTCTCTTTCTACAGATGCTGCATGATCCGCTGAGTTCTTCCAGCATTTTCTGTTTTTATTTCCGGTGTCCTGCGTCAGTTTCTTTAAAACGTTCACAGTATCATCTTTCCGATTGTCCTCAATGTAGCCTTTGCATGATGGCAACTTAATTTAGGATCATCTGAGCGTGTGACATAATGGTACATGGATGTATCTGGAAATCTGCAGTGATATGAAGTGACATTCAGAGCGGATATCCATGAATGGATATACTCATAGACAAATGGAGTCATACAGCTTGGAAACAGGCCACTCGGCCTGACCAAGATGCCCATCAGGCCTATCACCACATTCAATGACCTGCAATGGTTTAGAGTTCTGATTGGGAATATCACCTTAAATTACTTACTCAAATCTCTGTAGTTGGGTTTGAATACTAGCTTTCTGACTCCGAAATTAGAGTCCTGTCAGGAAGTAATGTGGGAAAAAAGCATTGCCAGTAAACAATCAGAAACACCTCCCCATTCAACAACTGATTTTGGCAATATCAGTATGAAGTAAGAAAGCAAAACCACAAATAAGGAAAGCAATAAAATGCAAACAGTGCATTCAAATTAGCCAAATTATCTGAGTTTCATTTGATGCATATCAAGATTTGTTCTGCATTTTTTCCTTTAACTTTCTCCAGGAGAGTGTTCTTACTGAATGACAAATGTATGGAATCGCAATGAAAGATCCTTCAAGCGGAGTTTTGATTAATTAAAACCAACATTCAAAATCAACAGTAAACTCATTCCAATACAGTCAACACGTTGAACACTGAATCACACATAATCTCTCGAAGCTCCCAGAACAATCTGGGAGAAAGCAGAATTGTTGACGGAGATCGAGGTAATTCAGGTGACTTTAAAAAAAACCATAAAATAGAAAATTGTCAGAGAACTTTGTGATTGTCTTAAAATTGGAATGGGCGCTTCCAAAATCTGATGCAAGGTAAGCTAATTCAAATTATCAAACTGTTCTTTTCTTTCATTTCTTCCTGCTTCAACTTCTTGTACCATTTAAACTTATCTTTTTAGTTATTTACAATGTGGTAAAGTCTGACTGCAGTCTTGGTTCCATGAGTGAATTCTAAATGATGTAAGAGCTATTGAGTTTCCAGAATCACTATTCCTCTCATACTGCTATGAAGTTATCCTCAAGATATTTATTTCTGTTTTCTGTTTCCTGTTTTCTTGCCTATGGGTTTAGTTATATGTGGAAACAGAAATGAAATTCCACATGTATTTAATCTCTGATATGTCCTACAAATATCACTGGTCTCCAACAACCACCAGATTTCATATACATCATAAACGGAGTTTGCAGTAACTTAACTAACACAAACCAAATGCGTAGAGATATATCCAAATTAGATTTAGCAAACCTGGGCCTCATTAGTTCAGTAACCACATTTAAATTAATGGATGCAGTCTATTCTTTTGATAATGTGATGTTGTCCATATGTAAACATTTATATATATATGCATTACTTAATATATTGGAAATACTATCACATACTGTATTAACGTATAGCACAAAACAGATTAAGGGATGCCCATAATTATTCTCAGAATAACATAAAGGCAATTTCTGTCTCTGCTATTTTAAACATGGAGTCTTCTTTAATTTATTGTGCTATCTCCTGCTTCACCTTAAATATAACAAGCTTCCAAATGTGAAACAGCCTCACCACGGATGAAATATTAGGTTCATATCACTGTTTCAATTCCATATTCGGATGTTTGCATAAGAATCAAGAAGTTAGTATAAATGATCAAAATTCTAATATGAAACCAGATAGTTAAGCATGTGTTCATAAATTTATTGTCAATTTTTAGAGAAAAAGGTAGCAACTCTGGGCTTTAGGTTGAAAGCAATAGATGCAAGGAGGTGCATGTAATTCAAATCATAAAGGTTTGAAAACATATGATGAACTTAATATTGCTGGAATGTGAGATTACAACAGTTTCTGCTCTACTTTAAGAACTAAGTAAAAATAATGGTGTGAAAGGTCAGTAGAGTCTGGGAATGAAACAATGAGCAAATGGAAAGAGGTGAATAACCACATATTCCTGGTTTGATCCAAACTTGAATGTGACAGAAATGCATGACCTAAAGGTTATTCTGCATTTTAGGAAAAAGTGAAACTTTATGTATTTGTGTTAATGACCTTCTGGTATTTGTGAACTTATCATTCCAAACCATGTCAAAGAACGGAAAGGAAATAAAAAAGCAACAGTGCCCAGTTCCCAAGCATGTTAGCCACACAGTGCACAAAAACAAAAGAACAGCACACATAAAACTCAATACTCTGTTAAAATAAATTGCAGAGGAAATTGAAAAGACATTTAATTTGATTAGATTAAATTTGGGGACCTCTGGCTACATTCTTTTGGCTCTTAATTGGTGCAATATTTCTCAAACATTTCTACAAATAATTATTCATAGACAAGATTTTTAAAAATATTATCATGAAGTTGTTTTCTCTATACATGTAATAAAGCAATTTGTCTTTCATTTATTTGCTTCCAACTCCTCAACTGGCTTCTTGCCATCATATTCAGTCCTAGGGTGTAAATCTTAACCATCAAAGATGTAAACTGTATGGAATTATCAAAGCTCAATCTGATTTTATAGTGATGCACTTTTCCAGTACAGGTAGAGAATTTCTACATGAAACCTGACAATGCAAGGGATTTTGTAGGTTGGACAGAAAATGTTATAGACCATCTTTATCGTTGCCATAGATTGGTCAGCAAGGACTTGAACAAGTCAAAATTGGGTCCTTCCTACCTAGCGAGAAGCATCTGTAGACTAACGGGAGTTTTATAAAACTAGAAGTTTTATAACCCAATCAAGCCATTTTGAGACATCCTGTCTCATTTCGAGACAGCTATAGAAATAGAAATTAATTTTATAATTTCTTTCACGTTGGTTTTCAACTAATATTCTTGTGGTTTGACTTCCTTGTGGAAGCTCATTTTACTTAATGATATTATATAAGATTTCCATGAACCAGCAACAAACATGTGAACCAATTAAGTCTTTAAGTCCAGTGTTAATCTACAATGTCTGGATTTGACATAATTAAAACCAGCTGTTGCTCAAAGATACCAGACTCGAATATATTAGAATTAAGAAATTCCATTACGTAGGATATTCTTTTGTCAAGCATGAGCAAATAGAGTCTTTTCAGAATATTACCATAATGTTTTTGCACAATACAGGTACATTCAGCAAGAATTGGGATAAGAAAAAATCCAGATGAGGACGTAAGCGATACGTTTGCAGGGTAACTAGTTTCCTTTCTGAAGACAAACCATTGATTATAATGATTATTTAAAAACACTGGAAGTGTTTGCTTAGTAAGCCATGAATTTTATTGAGCGATAATTCATTTTCTTTTCTTGATCCATAAGAGAAATGAAAGGAATTTTCCATGGGTTTTGTGGTCTTGGCGCATGCATGCTATTTGTGTGAAAAATGCTGTTTGGGAGTGTTTAATCATTTGCCAGGGCAGCAGCTGGTGCAGTAGCGATCTGCAACAAATTACAGGGCAGTTAAACCGAGATTTTCCACAATCAAGAACGAAGCTGTGCCAGTTAGCAACAGAACAGCTCGTTCTCATTGCTGATGTGCTTAAAAAGTTGCTGTGTATAATCTAAACCAGCTTTGTGGTAAGGATATCAAACCTGGCTTCAGAGGTCTTTAGTCCAAATTGAAACCAAATGTAAGGATTAAACAGAGAATGACAAATTACACAACAGCTTGTTCATGTTCTTGTTGTACAAGTTGGCACTTTTCTTTTACTCCTTTTGTTATAAAATATAAATACATTTTAATTGTCCAAGGCAATGCTTTGTAAAACTGCCATTAATAATATAATGAAGCCAACAATTTTAAGATAAAACAGTGAGACCTACATATCAGAAGTCCGTAATAGATCAACACATCCAAGCTTAAATTGTCGCTGATTTATGAAGACAGCTTTGTTGGAGTAGTAAGGTGAACACACAAGAATGCAAAGGGAATGTATTGGATTACTATCAAAGAGAGGCAGATTAGTAGACAAAGCCATAGTTGGAGTGCTCCAGTTATCCAGTTCACAATCACATCCGTCGCTATCCCCAAAATGATCAAATGTATACCTTTGATAGACACAAAGTGCCAGAGTAACTCAGTGGGACAGGCAAGCATGTCTGGTGAAAAAGGATGGATAACGTTTCAGGTTGGAACCCTTCTTCAGACTGAAAGTAGAGGGGAGTGAACTGAGGGTAAGAAAAGGCCAAAACAAAGCTGGGCTGGCAACAGTTGACCAAGGAAATATATACCTCAAATGAATACCTTTACTTTTCTCTTAAAGTCCTCAATACAAATATTCTCCCATGGGACCTGATTCTATGCACGAGCGCCGTTGGGAACAATTAATTGGGAGCCAATTAACATTTCTCTTAGATTCTTAGGCTATAGATTAAAAAATCTTCGAGAAAAATGACAAATTCCTTGCCAAACTGCTGCCAATACAATCTCATTGGCATCAGGAAGTTCAAATCTGCTGCATGAATGCTTAAGTCAAAGACATGTTAGCTATTCTTCCCTGCAGTTTTATATCTTGTGAACCATGAGCATTTCTGACGGAATTCTAGGAATTCTGCCCATTGAATGTTCTGTGATCATTCACTTGACTGGAGCAGAAGGATGCAAGAAACAAGGGTACAGAGAAATATAGAAACATCGAAAATAGGTGCAGGAGGTGGCTATTTGGCCCTTCGAGCCAGCACCGCATTTCATTGTGATCATGGCTGATCATCCACAATCAGTAACCGATGCCTGCCTTCTCCTCATATCTCTTGATTCTGCTAGCCCCAAGAGCTCAATCTAACTCTCTTTTAAATTCATCCAGTGAATTGGCCTCTACTGCCTTCTGTTGCAGAGAATTCCATAAATTCACAACTCTCTGGGTGAAAAGGTTTTTTTCACATCTCAGTTTTTAATGGCCCCCCTTTATTCTTCGACTGTGGTCCCTGGTGCTGGATTCCCCCAACATTGGGAACTTTTTTCCTGCATCGAGCTTGTCCAGTCCTTTTATAATTTTATAATTTTCCATACGATCCCCTCTCATCCTTTTAAATTCCAGTGAAAACCAGCCCAGTCTTTACAATCTTTCCTCATATGACAGTACCGCCATCCCGGGGATGAACCTCGTGAACCTACGCTGCACTGCCTCAATAGCAAGGATGTCCTTCCTCAAATGAGGAGACCAAAACTGCCTGCTGTACCTGCATGTTTACTTTCAGTGACTGGTGTACAAGGACAGTATAAGAAAATAACTGCAGATGCTGGTACAAATCGAAGGTGTTTATTCACAAAATGCTGGAGTAACTCAGCAGGTCAGGCAGCATCTCAGGAGAGAAGGAATGGGTGATGTTTCGGGTCGAGACCCTTCTTCAGACTGAGGTCAGGGGGGTGGGACAAAGGAAGGATATAGGTGGAGACAGGAAGATAGAGGGAGATCTGGGAAGGGGGAGGGGAAGAGAGGGACAGAGGAACTATCTAAAGTTGGAGAAGTCGATGTTCATACCACTGGGCTGCAAGCTGCCCAGGCGAAATATGAGGTGCTGTTCCTCCAATTTCTGGTGGGCCTCACTATGGCACTGGAGGAGGCCCATGACAGAAAGGTCAGACTGGGTATGGGAGGGGGGAGTTGAAGTGCTCGGCCACCGGGAGACCAGCTTGGCCAACGCGGACCGAGCGCAGGTGTTGAGCGAAGCGATCGCCGAGCCTGTGCTTGGTTTCGCCGATGTAAATAAATTAAACATCCGGAGCAGCGGATGCAATAGATGAGGTTGGAGGAGGTGCAGATGAACCTCTGTCTCACCTGGAAAGACTGTTTGGATCCTTGGATGGAGTTAAGGGGGGAGGTAAAGGGACAGGTGTTGCATCTCCTGCGGTTGCAGGGGAAAGTGCCCAGGGATGGGGTGGTTTGGGTAGGAAGGGACGAGTGGACCAGGGAGTTACGGAGGGAACGGTCTCTGCGGAACGCAGAGAGGGGAGGGGATGGGAAGATATGGCCAGTGGTGGGGTCCTGTTGTAGGTGACGGAAATGTTGGCGGATGATTTGTTGGATCCACTGGCTGGTGGGGTGGAAGGTGAGAACGAGGGGGATTCTGTCCTTGTTGCGAGTGGGGGGAGGGGGAGCAAGAGCGGAGCTGCGGGATGTAGAAGAGACCCTAGTGAGAGCCTCATCTATAATGGAAGAGGGGAATCCCCGTTTCCTGAAGAATGAGGACATCTCTGACGCCCTAGTGTGAAACACCTCATCCCGGGCGCAGATGCGGCGTAGACGGAGGAATTGGGAGTAGGGGATAGACTTTTTGCAGGGGACCGGGTGGGAAGAAGTGTAGTCCAGATAGCTGTGCGAGTCAGTGGGTTTATAGTAGATGTCAGTCACTAGTCTGTCTCCTGTGATGGAGATGGTGAGGTCCAGAAACGGGAGGGAGATGTCGGAGATAGTCCAGGTATATTTAAGGGCAGGATGGAAATTGGAAGTGAAGTGTATGAAGTCAGTGAGTTCTGCATGGGTACAAGAGGTAGCACCAATGCAGTCGTCGATGTAGCGGAGGTAGAGTTCGGGGATGGGGCCGGAGTACGCCCAGAACAGGGATTGTTCGACGTACCCGACAAAGGCCCTAGCTATGCCTGCCTCTTTGTCAGGGCAGGATTTTGAGTCACGGCAGTCGGCTTAATAGCCCAACCAAAATTTCAGCTTGTGGCCCTCCTGTAGTCTGTAGAAGAGTCCCGATAATCGATGCCATTTTCTTGACAGGTGCAAACTTGGATTGTGACACCATTGCTTTCTGCAAGCTCCTTCTGCCATGCAGGACTTCATTGTTAGGTCTAAGTTGGTTTCAGACACCTAGTCCACACTGACTGATCAAAGAAAGGTACATCAGTACTTAGTAAGCAGATCAACAGCAAAACAGACAATGAGCCACTGGAATCAACTTTGGCCTAGTGAAGTGCTTTATCACCAGCAATTTAATAAGGTATATTGTTTCCCAGAATCTGCAATGCAGAAGTACAGATGAAGGCCTTAAAATTCAGAAATGAAAATTAAGGAAGCACTACCAGAGTTCATTATGCCTTGCTGAGGATGGTGTTGGAGGTTGAAACAATTGTGGCATTTAAGAGATTTTTGGATAGGCACATAGCTATGCAGGGAATGGAGTGATATGGATAATCTGTAGGCAGATAAGAGTTTCTCTTGGCATCATGTTTGGCACAGACATTGTGGGCCAAAGGGCTTGTTCCTATGCTGTACTCTATTGTCATATGTTCTATTAGGTTCCTTCATTATTTAAAAAATCTAATTTGTGTGTTATTATTTCTGTGATATTGATTAATATATGTACTATATTGTTTCATGAATATAATTCTGAGATCTTTTGATCCGGAAAATAGAAAATTTATCTATTTTTCATCAGTCAGATTAATTTTTGGTATTACGTGAAAAATATATAATTGTCATGCCGTTAAAGTACAATTACAAACCTTAGAATGACAAGCATTATTTTTTCCAAAAATTAATTTTATTCAGCATGAAAAATATATAGAAAACAAGAACAGTGCAAAGAAACTCTTCCGGCATTCTCAGTTTCTATACATTAATTGGAGTTATATTCGGTAGTGTTCGCAAAGTATACTTATACCACGCACCCTCGCCACTCATGTGGTCCCCAGGGTGATATCCCTTCCCTAGTTTGAGGGGTGTCTCCACCAGTCCCTGCCCCTCAATGTCCAGCTGCAGAAGGACCCTAGACTGTGGTCCTCCCCCACAGAGCCTTGGTGTTGGCTGCACCAAGCTTCAGCGAGTCCCTCACCACGTACTCCTGCAGTCTGGAATGGGTGAGTCGGCAACATTCCCTGTTGACGGATTCAATGATCGTGGCCTGCAGGGGGCTGGAATGTGTTGTGATATTGCTGGGTTGGTTGGGGTTGGCATTGGCATTGGTGCTGGTGGTGGTAGGTGTGGTATGGAAGCGGCCGAGGAAGCTGTATGGGCCGGCAATGGAGCCAATAGGTCCAGCCTGGAACTGGCGTGTCCCGGGGCAGTGCGAGCAGCCGGCACTCTAAGCGATAGAGGAGGCGGTGCGAGCCGGGGGTGGCGTGGGCAACCGTCAGTAGGTCAGTCCACTATAACCAAAATCTGTGACAAAGAAGTCTGTTAAAGCAAGCGTTTACAGTATTCACTTATTGTTTGTAATTTTTGAGCTGATCTGGCTAGTAGTGATTTGTAATTTACTATGACAGTTCTAGCACAACTCATAAAAGGGACATATTTCAGATGTTCTCAAATGAGTGTATAATCAAAGCCATATATAACCAAATATAATCAAAGCCAAATCCCAGCCAAAATGACATGACAGAACCAGGGGTCACAGTTTAAGAATAAGGGGTAGGCCATTTCGGACTGAGATGAGGAAAAACCCTTTTCACCCAGACAGTTGTGAATCTGTGGAATTCTCTGCCACAGAAGGCGGTGGAGGCCAATTCACTGGATGTTTTAAAGAGAGAGTTGGATTTAGCTTTTAGGGCTGACGGAATCAAGGAATATGGGGAAAAAGAAGGAATGGGTTATTGATTTCGGATAATCAGCCCACGACATATTGAATGGCGGTGCCGGCTCGAAGGGCAGTATGGCCTACTCCTGCACCTATTTTCTATGTTTCTATGACAGTGTGCCTCTGAACACAATTCAGCCCTTTCCCTTCATGAAAATAGAGTGATGGAAGAACTTAGCTGGTCGGGCATCATCTCTGGAGGGAATGGACAGACAACATTTCTGGTCGGAACCTTTCTTCAGACTGATGGAGTAGTACGGAGAAACCTAGAAAAGGGAGGTGAAAGTGGGGCAAACCCTGGCAAGTGTGATAGGTGGATACAGTTGAGAGGGGTGATTGGCAAATGCCTTGTTATGGAAAATGGGGCAAGTTAGTGACAAAGATTAGAGGTGAAAAGGAGATAAAAGGTGCAAGGTAAGGAAAGAAGAGGAGTAAAATGTAAAGCCAAAGAGAGAATTATGGATGGAATGGGATGAGGAGAAAGAGAAGAGAGATAAGGGAAATGTGGGTCTCAGGGATAGGAGATGAGCGTACAGAGGAGCGGAAAGGAGCAGAATAACTGGGGCAGTGAGAGATGGTGGGAGAAATGTGCTTGCACTGGGGTGGGAATGAGGGCAGTTGAAAGAGAGAGGGGTATTACTTGAAACTGGAAAATTCAATGTTAATATCTTTGGAATGCAAGCTACCCTAGTTAAATATGAAGTGCTGCCGTTCAAGTTAATATGTGGCCTCACTCTGGCAATGGAGGAGGCTCAAGACAGAGAGGTCGATATGGGAATGGGAGGCAGAGATGGAATACAGATGCTCCCCGGTTTACAATGCTTCGACTTCCGATATTTCGACTTTGCGATGGTGCAAATGGCAACGACCCGCAGCGAGTTGCAGCTCGTTCCCGGCCATGTGATCAGGTGTATTAAATGCATTTCGACTTACGATATTTTCGGTTTGCGATGGGTTTCTCGGAACATAACCCCATCGTAAGTTGAGGAGCACCTGTAGTTAACAATCAGGAAATATCGGGAGATCCAGCCAGCCTTAGCAAACGGATCGCAAGTGTTCAGTAAAATGGTCATCTTGTCTATGCTTGGTCTTGCCGATGGAAAGGATGCTATTTTGGAAGCACAGAATGCAGTAGATAAGGTAATTACAATTGCTCCACTCGTTTACATCTTTATTTCCAGTATCTGTACACTTGTTGTGATCATGTATAGTCTTTTCCTGAAGCCTTTCCAATGGGGAATAGAGGTGTAAAACTGTTCAACGTCTTTAATAAAGATGGCATGCAACATAAAGCTTTTCACTGTACCTCAGTGCATGTGACAATAATAAACTAAACTAAACTAGAGGAGGTGCATGTGAACCTCTGTCTCATTGGAAGGGCTGCTGGAATCCCTGGATGAAGGTGAGGAAAGAGGTGTGGAGGCAGGTGTTACATCTCCTGTTGTTGCAAGGGAAAGTGCCTGGGGAAGGGGGGAGGGATTTTGGAATTAAGTCCTAATCTGTTCAACCTCTCCCTATAACTCAGGCCCTCAAATCCTGGCAAATCCTGGTAAATCTTCAGTTCACTTTTTCCAGCTTAATGCCAATCAATGAGGTTTTCATACATGCTGGAGGCAGCTCTGATGCAGTCAGCAGTGCAACAGAGAAGGAGTTCGGGGATGGCACCAGCATACGTTTGCACAAGGAGTTTTCCATGTAACCCACAAAAGGACAGGCATAGGCGGGACTCAGGCGACTTGAAAGTGAGAGGAGTCATAAGTTGTAAAGGATGAGGATGAGTTCTGACAGGCAGAGGATAATGTTAGTTTTGGGGAACTGATTGTAACTCTGTTTTGGGAAGGACCAGAGGGCTTGAAGCTTTTCCGATAGGGAATAGAGGTGTAAAAATGTTCAAGTTCTTTAGTAAAGATGAGGCAATTGGAGCCTAGGCATTGGAAGTTACTGAAGAGTTGAAGGGTGTTTGAGGTGTCTCGGATGTCAGTCAGAAGGGCGTGAAGATAGAATCGATGTCCTTGGAAATAAGTTTGGTGGGGTGGGACCAGGCAGAGATAATGGGTCTTCCAGGGAAGTCCTGCTTGTGGGCCATCCCTTTTCTTTTGCCTGTTCGGTGATTTTTTTCAACTGTGCTATTTTGCCATTTGTTTGACTTTCTGCTGATAGTGGCACAATTTTACTACTTATAATACACCAGAACATTCCACAACTCTTTCTAAATGAGTTGAACTAAAGAATGATGACCTTGTTCAGTTGTGCTTTATTTCAAAATTATAAACAGAAATGATATGTCCTTGATATGGGCATGAGGTATGTAAACATTTGCAGTCTGCAGTTATTTTCCCTCATTTGTCAACCTCGCTATGATTCTTACAATTTTCCTTCATAAAGCTATTTCAGATGATATTTAATCTTGGATTCATGCAGCAAGGAGTCTATTCATCCCATTTTGTCTATGGTGACTCTAAACGAACCGTCAATAATGTCCAACACCCCAATTTGTTTGACTTTATTGATGGTTCCAGAAAATGCAATCCAGATCATAACCAGGTCCAGATCCAAATCTAAATCAGAATTTCCCTCTCCCCTGACTCTCAGTCTGAAGGGTCTCTACCCGAAACGTCACCCATACCTTTTCTCTAGAGATGCTGCCTGACCCATTGAGTTACTCCAGCATTTTTGGGTCTATTTTCCTCTTTGTATCCCTTTGGTACTTCAGCTTTAAATCCTCGCCCCTTGGTGTCTGATCCCTCTGTGAATGGAAAGAGTTGGTTCTCTCTCCAAACACCTCAAATGCCTGTATGCCTGGGAGTACAGGAGGATGAGGGGTGATCTTATAGAGGTGTACAAAATCATGAGAGGAATAGATCAGGTAAATGCACAGACTTTTGCCCATAGTAGGTGAATCGAGAACCAGGGGACATAGGTTTAATGTGAGGGGTAAAGATTTAATAGAAGCCTGAGGAATACCCTTTTTACACAAAGGGTGCATATTGCTCAGAGGAAGTACACACAAAATGCTGGAGTAACTTGTAACTGAGGCAGTGCAGCGCAAGTTCACGAGATTGATCCCTGGGATGGTGGGACTGTCATATGAGGAAAGATTGAAAAAACTAGGCTTGTATTCACTGGAGTTTAGAAGGATGAGAGGGGATCTTATAGAGATATATAAAATTATAAAAGGACTGGACAAGCTAGATGCAGGAAAAATGTTCCCAGTGTTGGGCGAGTCCAGAACCAGGGGCCACAGTCTTAGAATAAAGGGAGGCCATTTAAAACTGAGGTGAAAAGGAACTTTTTCACCCAGAGAGTTGTGAATTTGTGGAATTCTCTGCCACAGAGGGCAGTGGACGCCAAATCACTGGATGGATTTAAGAGAGAGTTAGATAGAGCTCTAGGGGCTGGTGGAATCAAGAGATATGGGGAGAAGGCAGGCACGGGCTATTGATTGTGGATGATCAGCCTTGATCACAATGAATGGCGGTGCTGGCTCGAAGGGCCGAATGGCCTCCTCCTGCACCTATTTTCTATGTTTATATAACTCAACGGGACAGGCAGCATCTCTGGAAAGAAAGAATGGGTGACGTTTCAGGTCGAGCCCCTTCTTTAGACTATCAGAGGAGGTAGTTGAGGCAGGTACTATCAAAACATTTAAGAAGTGTTTAGACAGGTACATGGATAGGATAGGCTTAGAGGGATCTGGACCAAACGTAGGCAGGTGGGACCAGTGTAGATGGGGCATGTTGGTCAGCGTGGGCAAGTTGGGCCAAAGGACTTGTTTCCAAGCTGTATGACTCTATGCTCGCCATGCTAAAAACATTAATGTCAGGTTCATCAGTTTTTCCAAAATAATCAAGCCCTTCATCTCTGGTTCGACGCCAATCTATGCAAGTAAATTTCCTTGGTGTCCTCCCTAAAATGTGATGGACCCTATAAACAGTGTTTTATATAGGTTTGATGCTAAACACCACGTCAACTTTAATATTGGTTCAACCTTTTCTTTTTTAGTATTTTTTCCGTTTAAGAAAACCAGGGCCGGATTAAGCTAGTGCAGGGCCCATAGCATATGTTATAAAGGGGCCTTAAATGCGGGACAAAGTGACGTCACTGCCCATGCCCCACGTGGCCTCACCCAGCCAGCGCCCACATGCCCCCGCTCCACCATTGGCGCCCTCCCCATGCCAGGAGGCGGGTTGCTACGCAACCAAGGCTAGGGGCTCCTAGAAATCACAACAAAACACAACAACAATCAGCGAGGTCCCAAAATCCAGGGTTCCAATGCCCAGGCTTGGGCCAACAGTGCAAAATTCAACAGAAATGCCGCTGGGATTTCTGCAGAGTGTGGGCAGGAAACACATCACGGCCCTGCATTGGGCGGCGACCGCAGATCGAGCGAGTGCATCCAGCGCCCGCTACATACATACAATGGCAGTGAAGACACCAAGGGCAGCTCTCCCAGTGTCAACAATGCTGGCTGCACACCATGTCCCCATTGGGGCAGCCCACCCCCCACCCGTTCCACCCGATGGCCGGCGCTTCCCTCTCCCGCGAGCTGGGCTCGCCCACTTCAACCACAAACTCCACTGGCATTGTGTGCAGGTTTATCAAGGATGTTGCCCCAGCCTGCAAGCTCCCGCCCACCCAACCAACCAACCAAACATGCCCTCCAAGGCAGCAGAGTCCGGCTCGGTCCACCGGCTGCTGCAAGGAACTAAACCGGACTGTCAGTGGGGAACCCACGACCAGCGTCAAAGAATGACCCAGTCCCTGAACGCTCCCCGAGGATTGGACGAATTCCCGCAGGTTCGAGCAATCCACGTGGACTGCAACCCGCTGCGTGACCCGGAAACACTGATTCAATGCCGCTCCCACTGAGGGAGCAACATTAAACCAGTGCCTCCAAGTCACACAGCGGGCCACAATCCACTCAAACTGCCCAAACCTGCGGGAATTTGTCCAATCCACAAAAAACAGTCAGAAACCGAGCCATTCCCTGACACCAATCGTAGGTTCCCCATTGACAGTCCGGCTCAATTCCCCACGGCATCCGGCAAACCGAGCCGCACTCTGCTGTCCTGGAGGCCATGGTTGGTTGGTTGGTTGGGTGGGCGGGAAGCTGCCGGCCCCCCCCCCGATTACATTGTCCTCCCCAGAACCCACAGACTAAGGCAGCGTCCCCGGCAAACCTGCACGCGATGCCAGTGGAGCCCGGGGTCGAAGAGGGCGAGCCCGGATCGCAAGAGAGGGAGGTGCCAGCCACCAGGGGGCCGAGAACATGGTGTGCAGCCGGAGCCACCAACACCAAGAGAGCTGCCCTTGATGTCTCCAGCGCCAACATACACATGGAGCAGGCACTGGCTGCACTCGCCCTCACTGCAATTGCCACCCAGTGCAAGGGCGCGATGCGTTTCCTGCCCATAGTCTGCAGAGATCCCCACTTCGACACTAGAAACCACCTTCCGACCTTTACACAAGGAGCCACAATGCTCTGCCGTCTGACTTAAAGCGATTTGGGAATGACGACCAGTCGCCAATCGAAACATTAACTCTGTTTCTCTTTCTGACACACTGAGCTTTTCCCTGCGGCATTTCTGCCAAACTCCACACCGAGTCAGCCCAGACCCGCACATCCAAACCCGGGATTTCAAGACCTCGCTGACCACCGCCACACCTTGTTGCGACTTCCACGAGCCCCCAACGGAGGCAGCGCAGCAACCCGCCTCCCGGCCCGGGCGGCTGCCACCAGTGGAGCGGGGCGGTGACACACCAGCTGCCCATTGGTCCGCACAGCCCCGCCAATACATTCAAACCATGGCGGTAGGGAAGCAGATCATGCAACACAGCGTCCCTGCCGATCTCAAGCATTTAGGGACGCTGATCTCAAGCATTTAGGGACGCTGATCTCAACCATTTAGTGCAGGGCCCTCAATAGCGCGGGGCCCATAGTAAATGCTACTTTTGCTACTATGTTAATCTGGCCCTGAAAAAACATTTGTCCTGTTTTAGTGTATTTTTAATTTCAGGTGCCTCTCACTGGCAAGTGTAGATTTTAAGAGTTAATGGTGCTTCCATTCCTGTAGAGTTGAACAGGAAACCACACAAGTACCCTGTGAAATATTGTGCAAACTGTCATGTAGGTCGCACCTTCCTGCAGAGTTTAAGATCTGCTGACTTGTTCGTCTGATTTATGCACTGGTCTGACTCAAGAAATTTTACTGGGAAAGGGGCAGATAAATTTGTGGTGTGACTTGATTAACTGCAACCAATAGAACAAATTTCAAGGGAAATAGTTAACCTATACTGTGTTAGAATTTCAGCCCAACTTGTCCACACTGACCCACATGTCCCATCTACACTAGTCCCACCTGTCTGCGTTTGACCCATATTGCTCTAAACCTGTCCTATTCATGTACCTGTCTAATTGTTTCTTAAACATTGCAAGCAATAGTCCCTGCCTCAACTACTTCCTCTGGCAGCTCGTTCCATACACCCACTACCCTTTATGTGAAAAGGTTACCTTTCAGATTCCTATTAAATCTTTCCCCCTTCACCTAAAACCTATGTCCTCTGGTTCTCGATTCCCCTACTCCGGGCGAGAGACTCTGTGCGTCTACCCGATCTATTCCTCTCATGATTTTATACACCTCTGTACACCTCATCTTTCTAGCTTATCCTTCCGCTGACTGGTGGTTGGCCCATTAAAACAATCGAAGCAATGAAAAAAGATTCCTGAACAGGTCAAAGGCAACACCTATCTATGTTCTCCTTTTGTGCAATCCTCCTGGAACCTGGTTGTGGTGCAGGGATCAAGACAAGAACAATATCTCTGACGTTCTCCTTAGTCCTGTTTCCGCTCAGGCATCCCATCACTGCTCTCTACACCCTTACAACCATTAACAAGACGCAGCCCAGTGATGCACCTGTGAATGCTGCTGCTTCACAGATCCAGTGACAAACATTTTATCTTGACTTCGGGTGCTGCGATGTGGAATTTGCATGTTCTCCCTATGACGGCATATGTTTTTTTGAGGTCCTCTCAAATGTCAAAGATCTGCTGGTTAGTAGGGTCACTGACCACTGTACATTTCTCTTGGCGTAGGTGTGTAACAGGAGAACTGGAATGAGATGCGGGGAGTTGATGACGTTGTGAGAGGAGAAATGGGGTTATTGTAGATGGATGCTTAATCGCTGGCAAGACTGTGATGGCATCATGGGATATTACCATGCTCTATGGCTCTGACTTGCATTTATTCTGTGCTTTTTAAAATGAAGTAAAATATCCCAAATCACCTCATAGGTGTGTTATCAGATCATCCTCTTCAATCACAATAGGGTGTCTCCCTACATCTCCTCTGCCAGGACTCACTCGGCTCATGTTCTCACACTACCCTGCCATTCCTAGCCACACATCATGTTTCTTTCTCTCAGTTTGCACTGAGCGCATGATTGTCTCCTATATGTTCAGAATACTTTCAGATGGCACACATAATTCAAAGCTGCTCCCTTGCCTGCAGTGAGGCATAAATCACAATTTTACTTTTCTTTAGAGATACAGCGTGGAAACAGGCCCTTCGGCCCACCAAATCCATGCTGACTAGCAATCGATGTACAGTAGGTCTACCCTGCACACTAGGGACAACTTAACCAATTAACCTCAAAATCTTCACTTCTTTAGAATGTGGGAGGAAACTGCAGCACCCAGAGAAAACCCATGTGATTGCAGGAGAACGTACAAACTCCATAGGCAGGATCGAACCCGGGTCTCTTGTGCTGTAAGGCAGTCACTCTACCACAACGCCACTGGCAAGGTAGAGGAAGAGGTCCCGGTACAATTCAAATGCTGTCATCATCTGGAGATGCCCCTGTTAAGAAATTGTCAGAGAGAACATTGGAGAAGATGAAGCTACAGGTACCTTCATGTATTTTTCTGTTGCTGCACAATCCCATTCCCTCTCATGGAAAGTGCACATACACAAGCAGACATACGCATGCACATACACATGTACACATACACACACGTACAGACATACAGAGCACACAAACACACATGCTTGCACACACACACACACACATATTTAGACCAACGATATAGATACGTTTAACAGAAAGCTTGACATTGTGGGAGGGAGAAAGAAATAATTTCCCATCATGTAACAGAGAACTTAAAGCACCTACCAGGTATAATAATTAGGCTGTAGCTCTCTGCTCAAGTCTGTCAAATGATAATTTTCCCAAGATTTTTGTACCTGGAGATTTTTGTGCCCCTTTAGTACCTGGAGATCCTAATGAAAATCAGTGATAGTCTTTGAACAAACGAAAGTCAGTTTAGGATTGAAGGTCTGGTACATATGTTGAACACAGCAGTGGAGCTGAATCACTTTCTTGTGAAAATCTGTGGAGTTCTTGCTACAGGCACAAGTGGAAATCCTTGATCCTTCCCCCATCTGTAACACCATCAGTTTGATTTGCCTATCATGTTGTTCCTCTGGCTTCAGATGTTGCTGCCACTGCAGAACCAAGTTATCCCATTTACAGCTGACCACCATCATGTAGACTCATGTTGGAATATGCACTGCAGGAAGCCATCGATCTGATCTTGGGAACCAATCATTGCCAGATAATTCTACCGCTGTTCTGGATAAAGGCTGTGTTAGAGACCAGCTAATGAGCATGAGTTTCCAATTGGAGGCATGGCCCAAATGCACTGATGACAGTCCTTAACCCAGATGAGGTGATCACTTCTCTGCCGTGCAAGGACATCCAATGATGAGATGAAAGCTTGAAGTCAGGTGGAAGAATGAGTATAAAGCCCAGGAATGTGAATGTGAACCTCCATGACCGAGTGCAGGAAGCAGCACCAAATTAGATGCTGATCCGGGTGCTCCGGTTTCCTCCCACACTCCAAAGACATGCAGGTTTGCAGGTTGATTGGCTTCTGCAAAATGGCTTCTGTAAATTGTCCCGAATGTGTCGGATAGAACCCGTGTGCAGGTGATCATTGGTCAGCGCGGACTCGTTGGGCCAATGTGCGTGTTTCCAAGTTGTATCTCTAAACTAATCCAAACTAGTAAGATCATAAGAATTGGGAGCAAGGGAAGGCGATTTCAAATGAGCTATGCCACTCATCAAAGTCATGGGTGATCTTCTACCTCAGTACTATTGAAACAATATTATTCTGATATAATTTCATGTCATTATAATCCTCAAAGTTGCGTCTGGTTTTTGAAATTTCCTTTTTATTTGCAAAAGCACTAATAGCATGATCCCATTGTTACTTTCAAGTGTGTAAAGAAATCACTTCTGTCCTCAGATTCATTATATTGTCACTATCCTCTGTTTAACAGTGTAATCTGTTTAATGCCTGACGTTTAGATATGTTGTGCTGCAGGTCCCAGGTAGCATATAAACATCACATACATTTTTGTTGGTACTGTTCTTGTGCAACATAAAATCTAACAGGGCAACTCTCATTAGAACTAAAGGAACCATCAATTTTGGAGAGGTTATAGGTGATTGGATTCCTTGGTGAGATGAGTTTGCCAGGTTCACTCTCCTTTTCTGAAACAGGTGAAATAATATTTCAAGCTTTTGCATTTTACGATGATTTGGTATTTCTAACTGAAAACAGAGTATTTAAATGCATAAACACATGCTTACCGGGTGGCGCCGTCAGTGATGGCAGCCTTGCGAACAGTCTGTCCATCTTTTCGTCTTTTTTGTTATTTTTTAAGTGTTTTAAAAGTATGTGTTAATGTTCTCTGGTTTGTTTTATGTGGGGGAAGGGGGAGGGGGAAACTTTTTTCAATCTCATACCTCGCCGGAGATGCGATTGTTTTTCGGATCATGTATCTGATTGTTCTGCGGCCTAACATCATGGAGCTGGTGGCCTTAATCAAGACTGACTTTGAGCCCCATCGCGGGTGGGGCAGTGGACTTACCATCGGAGCCTGCGATCCCTTGCCTGGGATCAACGCTTCAACCAAGGCTTGCGAAATTCACCATTGGGGAATTCGTAGAGACCGATGTCGGGAAGCTCCAAAGTCGCAGGAGGTTCGACCAGCCCCGACCCAGGGTCCGATCGCCCTGCGCAGGGGCTGAAATCAGAAGATATGTTATGGGTTTTTTTGTAAAGCTGCATCTGCTAGTTCCCTGTTTGAGCCTTTATATTTTCAGTTCAGAGGACTGCGATGTATACATGCAACAATATGGTAAAGCTGCGCCTGCACATTGCGAAAATACACAGAGAGTTAAAATGGCGATCTTTTGTCCAGACGAGTCATGATCTGGTCTCCAACTTAATGCGTGCTTTTGAGAATGATACTGAGTAGAACGTATCAAGGACCTTCTCTATTAGTGAGTTCATACAATTGTAACATTTTGCCAAATCTTTTATACAGCAAAGCGAACTGTATTGTTGAAGGCTTCAATGGATTCTACAAAAAAATCTACATATTCAACATCACATTACAATTTGACTCATTTTGTTTACAAAATCTATAGAATCTCTTGCCCAGAGTAGGGGAATCGAGGACAAGAGGACATAGGTTCAAGGTAAAGGGGAAAAGAATTAATAGGAATCTGAGGGATAACTTTTTCACACAAAGGGTGGTGGGTTTATGGAACAAGCTGCTAGAGGAACAAAATGCTAATTTCCACATACCTCGACTCCATCCTATCCCCCCTGGTCCAATCCCTCCCTAACTATGTCCAAAACACCTCACATGCTCTTCATCTCCTCAATGACTTCCGTTTTCCAGGCCCCCACTCCCTCATCTTTACTATGGATGTCCAGTCACTCTACACCTCCATCACTCACCAGGAGGGTCTTAAAGCCCTCCGTTTCTTCATCGGCCTCAGACCCAGCCAATTTCCATCTACTAATACTCTCCTACGCCTAGCAGAGCTGGTCCTTACCCTCAACAACTTCTCCTTCAACTCCTCCCACTTCCTCCAAATCCAAGGCGTAGCTATGAGCACTCGCATAGGCCCTAGCTATGCCTGCCTCTTTGTAGGGTACGTCGAACAATCCCTGTTCCATGCGTACACTGACCTTATCCCTGAAATCTACCTCCGCTACATTGACGACTGCATTGGTGCTACCTCCTGCACCGATGCAGAACTCACTGACTTCATCAACTTCGCCACTAATTTCCATCCTGCACTCAAATTCACTTGGGCCATCTCCGACATCTCCCTAACATTTCTAGATCTCACCGTCTCCATCACAGGAAACAGATTATTGACCGACATCTACCACAAACCTACTGACTCCCACAGCTATCTTGACTACACTTCTTCCCACCCTGCTTCCTGTAAAGAATCTATCCCCTACTCCCACTTCCTCCGTCTACGCTACATCTGCGCCCAGGATGAGGTGTTCCATACTAGGGTATCAGAGATGTCCTCATTCTTCAAGAAATGGGGGTTCCCCTCTTCCATTATAGATGAGGCTCTCACTAGGGTCTCCTCAATATCCCTCAGCTCCATTCTTGCTCCCCCTCCCCCTATTCGTAACAAGAATAGAGTCGCCCTTGTCCTCACCTTCCACCCCATCAGCCATCGCATACAACATATAATCCTCCAACATTTTCGCCACCAGCGGGATCCCACTACTGGCCACATCTTCCCATCTCCACCCCATTCTGCTTTCTGCAGTGACCGTTCCCTCCGAAACTACCTGGTCAACGTCCCTTCCCACGCAAACCACCCCCTCCCCAGGTACTTTCCCCTGCAACCACAGGAGATGCAACACCTGTCCTTCACCTCCCCCCTTGACTCCATCCATGGACCCAAACAGTCTTTCCAGGTGAGGCAGAGGTTCACTTGCACCTTCTCCAACCTCATCTACTGTATCCGTTGTTCCAGATATCAATTTCTCTATATCGGCGAGACCAAGCGCAGGCTCAGTGATCGTTTCGCTGAACACCTCCGCTCACTCCGTCTTAACGTACCTGATCTCCCGGTGGCTCAGCACTTCACCTCCCCCTCCCATTCCCATTCTGACCTTTTTGTCCTGGGACTCCTCCATTGTCAGAGTGAGGCCCAGCGCAAATTGGAGGAACAGCACCTCATATTCGCTTGGGTAGTTTACATCCCAGCGGTATGAACATTGACTTCTCTAACTTCAGGTAGCCCTTGCTTTCTCTCTCCATCCCCTCCCCCTTCCCAGTTCTCCCACTAGTGTTACTATCTCCAACTACATTCTATCTTTGTCCTGCCCCCTCCCCTGACATCAGTCTGAAGAAGGGTCTCGACCCGAACCATCACCCATTCCTTCTCTCCAGAGATGCTGCCTGTTCCACTGAGTTACTCCAGCATCTTGTGTCTACCTTCGATTTAAACCAGCATCTGCAGTTCTTTCCTACACAAACTGCTAGAAGAGGTAGTTGAGGCTGGGACTATCCTAAAGTTTAAGAAACAGTTAGACATGTACATGGATAGGACAAGTTTGGAGGGATATGGACCTGCACAGGCAGATGGGACGAGTGTAGCTGGGACATGTTGGCCGGTGTGCGTAAGTTGGGCCGAAGGGCCTGGTTCCACACTGTATCGCTCTATGACTCTATGATTCTATGACATAAATAATTTGACATGTCTTTAGATATGAAGCCTTAAAGAGAAAGATATTGTTCTTGAGAGTTCAAATAATCTGGTTAGAATGAAGAAACAATGTTTGGAGTTATTTCTCTACTGGCTGTATGCTACAGGGTACCAATGTTGGAAGGAAATAAAGGAGAAACTTTCAGACAAGTTACAGAGGATGCGAGAAGTTGCAAATAATAATATCAGAGGACTTCCAAAGAAATAGCCTGATAGAACCAAAAAGAATAACAATGTGAAGGAATGGTTGAGAAGTAGGCAGGGAAATTCCCATGATCATTACATTTCCAGCACAACAAGGAAGAAACAAAGAAAGACTTGCATTTCTATTGCATCTTTTACAACCCTCACAGGATGTACCAAGGCACTTTGCAGTTAATGAAACACTTTTGAAGAGAAAGTTATTTTGTAATCTATTTCTGCACATGCGATCCTGGAGTTAAATGACAAGGTCCATCAATAAGGACAATATAGTAAAGTGTGCAAAAAACACAAAGTACTGGACTAACTCAGAAGGTCAGGCAACATCTTTGGTGAACATGGATAAGGCGACATTTCAAGTCAGGACACTTCTTTTGTACAGATTCTGCCTGAAGAAGGGTCCTGACCTGAAACGTCACCTGTCTATTTACTCCAAAGATGCTGCCTGACCCGCTGAGTTACTCCAGAACTTTATGGTTTTTGCCCAAGATTCCATCATCTTTAGTTTCTTGTCTCTGATATTGTGAATTGATTTGTGTGGGGCAGAAAATGTACTGTCCCCAAAACTCTTTACATTGGCCCAGCTATGTTGGCAGCGAAAGTATTGATTTTCTTATGCACGTCCTTGACATTCAAAACATTAAAAAAATATTGAAAAGAAAACAAAGAGCTAAAAAATAGTAACAAATTATTACTTAAGATCAGATAAATATACAAACTTTTAAATAATGATAAATACAAGCAAAAGATATTTTTGAAAAAGTAACAACAAATATTTTCTAAATAAATGTGATCAACGTTTGCTAAGAGGCGACCTACTTATTTGCATTTATGTCAAGAAATGCCAACATTCTGTGTGAATTGTCACATTTTACAAATAAAATTCAGGGTCTATGTGCGGACACTTAGATTTGATTGCTTCCATTCACTCCGACAAGGTGCAGCAACTCTTGGGCTGGCTCTCTCATAGCTTGAGCCTTTGGTTGAAGACACGTTTGGTTTTGTATTTGAACAGTGCTAAAACCAGCACTTCCATCTTCTTCAGAGAACCAGGACTGTAGCTCATCCTCTGGCAAGCTATCTCCTGATTATATATTTTTGCTATCACCCGCCCTCACTCAATAACCTATGCAAGTGATTCTCTCTGTGAGGAGGCCACTGACTCACTATATCTCTGTTGGTACTTAAGGGGGATGGGTAGAGAAGCAGTTTGTCCTCTTAAGGCCATTTCTACGTCAGTTCAGTCAATCATAAGTAGGGTGAACGCACAGTCTTTTACCCAGAGTAAGGTAAATAAAAAAACAGAGGACGTTTTAAGATGAGAGGACCTGAGTGGTAACTTTTTCTCTCGGAGGGTGGTGGGTAGGTGAAATGAGCTGCCAGGGGAGATAGTTGAGGCAGGTACTATAACAGTATTTCAAAGACACTTGGACAGGTACCTGGACAGGAAAGGTTGAGAGGGATATGGGCCAAACACAAGTAAATGGGATTAGCTTGGATGTGGCATCTTGGTCTGCTTGGACCAGTTGGGTTGAAATGCTCTCTCTCTATGACTCTATGGTTCTCTACAGGCATTCTGGCTGGAGGTGGGTGAGTTTGTTGCTGACTGGTCTTGTAACATGTCCAGATGTATGGTACTGTTTAGTAAATTTCCTTCCATGTTCACGGAAACAATGCCCTGGTCGTGGTAAGAACTACCAAAATAAAACATAGGGACAGGCAAGGACCAAGAATCAGCAGGTTCTGGGGAGGGTGTGCAGCAGCAGATGGGTAACAACATTCTGCTTCATTTGGAGACATCTTACACAGGACAACAATGGAAGGACAAAGAAAAAGATATAAGAAATAGCCAGACAGGCTTATGTAATTGACTGAAGGTCTCAGCACGTCTAATGATCCAATTGCTGTTTTTCCCCATTATCTACAATGCCTTTTCCCTCCTTTAATTAAGCAATCACATGAAGCCACATGAGCGCTGGCTTTTTCCCAAGTTAGCTCTCTGTTGGCTGAAAGTGGGGGAGTTAGTTGCTGTCTAGTATTATAACAGATCCAGATGCGTGACACTGATTTGTAAAGTTTGTGAGGTCGAGGGAGAGAGAGAGAGAGAGAGAGAGAGAGAGAGAGAGAGAGAGAGAGAGAGAGAGGGAGGGAGGGAGGGAGGGAGGGAGGGAGGGAGGGAGGGAGGGAGGGAGGGAGGGAGGGAGGGAGGGAGAGGGAGGGGGAGAGGGAGAGGGAGAGGGAGCCACAGCAGCAGATGAATGCGTGATTATAATGAGAAGAAGGGATGTGTGACATCCCACTGGGATGAGAGGAGAAGCAGGTAGAGCTGCGAAGAGCACCAGTGTCCTGGTCTCTTGATGGTGCTCCATCTGGACTTCTGCCATTTGCCCATTCTGCACATGAGACACCATGCATTGTTTAGACAACTTAAATAAATAGGAAAGCACAATATTAAGTGCACAATTGGATTTATTTATAACGTCCATCGGAGAAGATATGATTTGCCCACCACCTTCATCTCCAATCATTAGCCACAGGGTCCTTTTTTATGATCTGTAGTGTACTCTGCCTGTGTGTTGTTATGTTGCTTTTTTTTGCTTTTTTCTTATTTTTCTTCTTATTTTTTCCACTTTAAAATATGATTTAATATTATGAGAATACTTCCTTTTTTAAAATCAGGGTAAAAATCTTTGGGTTTACAATAGACAATAGGTGCAGGAGGAGGCCATTCAGCCCTTCGAGCCAGCACCGCCATTCAATGTGATCATGACTGATCATTCTCAATCAGTACCCCGTTCCTGCCTTCTCCCCATACCCCCTGACTCCGCTATCCTTAAGAGCTCTATCCAGCTCTCTTTTGAATGCATTCAGAGAATTGGCCTCCACTGCCTTCTGAGGCAGAGAATTCCACAGATTCACAACTCTCTGACTGAAAATGTTTTTCCTCATCTCAGTTCTAAATGGCCTACCCCTTATTCTTAAACTGTGGCCCCTTGTTCTGGACTCCCCCAATATTGGGAACATGTTTCCTGTCTCTAACATGTCCAATCCCTTAATAATCTTATACGTTTCGATACAACTGCAGAAGGACCTCTTTGCTCCTATACTCAACTCCTCTTGTTATGAAGGCCAACATTCCATTGGCTTTCTTCACTGCCTGCTGTACCTGCATGCTTCCTTTCAGTGACTGATGCACTAGGACACCCAGATCTCGTTGTACGTCCCCTGTTCCTAACTTGACACCATTCAGATAATACTCTGCCTTGCTATTCTTACCACCAAAGTGGATAACCTCACACTTATCCACATTAAACTGCATCTGCCATGCATCCGCCCACTCACACAACCTGTCCAAGTCACCCTGCAACCTCATAGCATCTTCCTCACAGTTCACACTACCACCCAGCTTTGTATCATCTGCAAATTTGCTAATGGTACTTTTAATCCCTTCATCCAAGTCATTAATGTATATTGTAAATGCGGTCCCACCACCGAGCCTTGCGGTACCCCACTAGTTACTGGCTGCCATTCTGAAAGGGACCCATTTATCCCCACTCTTTGCTTTCTGTCTGTCAACCAATTTTCTATCCATGTCAGTACCCTACCTCCAATACCATGTGCTTTAATTTTGCCCACTAATCTCCTATGTGGAAACTTGTCAAAGGCTTTCTGAAAGTCAAGGTACACCACATCCACCGCCTCTCCCCTGTCAATTTTCCTAGTTACATCCTCAAAGTATTCCAGAAGATTAGTCAAGCATGATTTCCCTTTCGTAAATCCATGCTGACTCAGAACAATCCTGTTACTACTATCCAAATGCTCCAAAATTTCGTCTTTTATAATTGACTCCAGCATCTTCCCCACCACTGATGTCAGACTAACTGGTCTATAATTTCCCGTTTTCTCTCTCCCTCCTTTCTTAAAAAGTGGGACAACATTAGCTACTCTAACATTACATAACAACAAAATATGTTAATTGCTTCTGTTTAACAATGTGTGATTTTGTTTGATAGAATTTTGGAGTATTTACTGACACAAACATAGTCAATCAGGACTTGCCTGTAATATCACTCATTTTGAATCCCTTAAGTGGCTTAACACACTCTTAACCAGTCAAGTAATGGCCAAGGAGCTGTCACAGAGAAGTCAAAACTTTAAGAAATTAAGTACAGCAGAATGTTTATCAATAGATACAAGGAGCTCTAGATGCTGGTTTACAAAGAAAGGACACAAAATGCTGAAGTAACCTAGTGGGTCAGGCAGCATCTCTGGAGAACAGGGATAGGTGATGTTTCGGGTCGGGAACCTTCTTCAGATGGCAACAATGATCAGGTCTAGTTCATGAGCACAGTCATACCACATCAAAATCCAATGTTGTGATTTGATGGAAAATAAACGTTAAACATTGTCTTGTTGAAGTGTGTAAGAAGGAACTGCAGATGCTGGTTTACACCGAAGATAGACACAAAATGCCGGAATAACTGAGTGGCTCATGCAGCATCTCTGGAGAAAAGTAATAGGTGATGTTTCAGGATCTCGACCCAAACATCACCTATTCCTTTTCCCCAGAGATGCTGCCTGAGGTCAGTGCCGTAGGTGGCTTCTATTTGTATACCTTGTGTATGGAAGCAAATAATTTCACTGTGCCTAGTCACATGTGACAATAAAGTATTCCATTCCATTCCATTCCATCCACTAAGTTACTCCAGCATTTTGTGATTGTCTTATTAAATCTCTGTACATAGAAACATTAAAATAACCAATCTTTGTAATTTTGAATTTGCCACAAGGGAACAATGTAAACCTGGACCAGGGGTTTAACTTGCTCACTGCTTTTTTAGCTGTTCACGCGGCTTAATGCACATGGCAGTGGACAGTATAAAGATCCAATGGGTCGGATGCTTCAGCTGCCTGTTAGCCATACCACTGCTGCAAGCACTGAAACAGTTAGTGTAACTAACGTGGCATAATCCAGGCTGAGCAGATGCTCTGCCAAAGAATTTTGCTGCTCCACAACTGAATTAACTCAGCTCAGCACGTCACCTTATTTCTACCTGGCCCTGTTAATTTTCCCCAGTGGAAAACTGCTGCATGTTTCTCTGTAAACCCATTAACAAAGCTCAACCAAGAAATAAACGGTGCCAATTTCATTTCCTTACGTGATTGGCATATAAAATCAGTACAGAAATACTTCCAGCTCAGGCTCCACTTGTTTTTTCACCAATTTTGACATTTACCTCTGTCATCCTTTGTATCTAATTAAAGGCTTGGTTATTATAACATTGTATCAGGCGCTATAATCATGTTGTTTATTTTTTGAACTTCTATTTTTGTTTGTTTGTTATATTGAGTACTGTGTTTACAAACCTGTTCTGCTACTGCAAGTAAGAACTTCATTGTTCCGCTTCGGTACATTTAACAATAAAAACTCTTGACTCTTCACATTGCAGTGCAACCTATATGAACATGTTTTGATATCCTCCAATCATTATAGTAATAACACTATGGTTTTCATATCTCAGGTGTCCTTTTTACAAAAAGAATTGTCAATGATTTATTTTCCTCTAAGTTACACTATTTTATCGCAAGTTCTAGGAACTCCTTGTACAATGCTTCACGCATGAATAAGGATGTGAATGATCACCAACAGAATTCTGTTTACTTTGTTCTTCAAGTGACATCTCAACTGACATGGGAATGATAAATCTCTCCCTTCCTTCAAATTTAATGTAGAAAGTAGAACAATACAGCACAGGAACAGGCCCTTCGGCCCACAACGTCTGTGCTGAACATGGTGCCAAGACTAACTCTGATCTGCCTGCAGATAATCCACCCCTCCATTCCTTGCATATACAATTGCCTATCTAAAAGACTCTTAAATGCCACTATGGTGTCTGCCTCAACCACCAAACCTGGCAGCACGATCCAGACACTGTGTAAAAAATTTGCCCCACACATTTCCTTCAAACTTTGCCCCTCTCACCTTGAATCTATCTCCTTCTTTGTATATATCAGGACAAAGTTTCAGAGCAGATTAAAAAATACTTCCCAGTATTTCTGCACATTGCCTGCAGTACTACAATTTCTCAATTGGGTGCTGACTCCAAGTTACATGAGTCATCACCAAACTCGTTGACTTGGAGTCAGCATTCATTTCTGTAACTGAATGATAAGGTCATAAGTGATAGGAGCAGAATTAGGCCATTTGGCCCATCAAATCTACTCCATCATTCAACCATGGGTGATCTATCTCTCCTTCCTAACCCCATTTTCATGCCTTCCCCCCATACCCCCTGACTCCCGAATCGTCCTCTCGAATCCTCAACTTCCTGACCAACAGCCCGCAATCAGTGAGTTTAGGAGACAAATCATCCTCTATGATAATCCTCAACACTGGTGTATGCATTCTCAGCCCCCTTCTCCACTCCATATGCACTCATGATTGTGCAGCCAAGTACAAATCCAATTCAATCTACAAATTTGCAGACTATACTACCATTGTGGGCCAGATATCAAATAATGACAAGACAGAGCACGGGAAGGAGATTGAGAACCTCATGCCCTGGTGTCGACAACAACCTTTCTCTCAATGTCAGCAAGACAAATGAGATAGTGATCAACTTCAGGAAGTGGAGTGGTATACATATGATGCATTGACGATGCTGAAGTAGAGATTATTGAAAGCTTTAAGTTCCTCGGATTAAATATCACCAGCAACTTGTCCAGGACCACGCATATCAAAGCAATGGCCAGGGAAGCACCGCAATGCCTTAGATCTACTTCTATAGACAATAGACAATAGACAAAGGCTTTCTGAAAGTCGAGGTACACCTCATCCACCAGCTCTCCCCTGTCAATTTTCCTAGTTACATCCTCAAAAAAATTCAGAAGATTAGTCAAGCATGATTTCCCCTTCGTAAATCCACGCTGACTCGGAACGATCCTGTTACTGCTATCCAAATGCTCCGCAAGTGCGTCTTTTAGGAGGCTTAGGAAGTTCGGCAATTCCTCTACAATTCTCACCAAGTTCTACTGATGAGCCGCAGAGAGCATTTTATCGGATTGCATCACAGCATGGTTTGGGAACAGCTCCATCCAAGGCCGCAAGAAATTGTAGAGAATTGTGGAAGCATCCCAGACCATCAAACAAACCAACCTCTCTTCCATTGACTCCATTTACACTCCACGCTACCTCGGCAAGGCCACCAGAATAATCAAGGACAGAGATGTGTACAAAGAAACTGCAGATGCTGGTTTAAACTAAAGATAGGCACACAAACCTGGAGTAACTCAGCGGGTCAGACAACATCTCCAGAGAAAAGGAATGGGTGACGTTTTGGGTTGAGACCCTTTTTCAGACTGACGGACTGAAGGACAGAGACCCAGGTTAAATCCTGACCTCGGGTGCTGTCTGTGTGGAGTTTACACATTCTCTCTGTGACCATCTGGATTTCCTCTGGGAGCTCCGGTTTTCCCCCACACCACAAAACGTGCAGGTTTGTAGACTCATTGGGTTCTGTAAATTGCCCCTAGTTTGTGTAGGGAGTGGCAGAGAAAGTGGGATAACATAAAACTAGTGTGAATCGGTTATTGATGGTGGACTCGGTGGACAGCATGGACTCGGTGGGCCAAAGGGCCTGTTTCCATGCCCTATCCCAAAACTAAACTAAATTAAACTCCATTAATCTGTGAATCATAGGTAGCGTGACAGATGCAAATGAATCAGAAAAAGATGCCAAATTACGACAATGCAGGTCTCTTGTTATTGCACTTGTTTGTCAGCCGAGATTTTGTTTTATGCTTTGGATGTGTCTTCAGTCCATGATTTTTGATCAGGAATTCAGATTGTTATAATTGAGTCACAGCTCTTTCTGAATTCACCATGGTCCATTTCATGATTAGCTGGCAGGAGCAGACTTGAGAAAATGATGGGTATAAGGAACGAGCGGCCAGAGGAGGTAGTTGAGGCAGGTACTATAACACCATTTAAAATACATTTGGACAGGGTGCATGGATAGGAAAGGTTTACAGGAATATGGGCCAAAAGTGGGAAGGTGGTATAGAAAGAGCATCTTGGTCGGCATGTGCAGGTTGGGCCAAAGGGCCTGTTTCTGTGCTGTATAAATCTATGACAAAGATGATCTGTGCCAATTTGGCTTTCAGTCAGGAGTCAACAGACTTGTTTGAAAATGAAAAACATCATTCAATTTTGTCAGGCAATTTGTGGGACATGAAGATGGAATAATGTTGTTAACACTGCTATGATAGATAATAACAATTGTTCTGGTGTTAATAATGATTCATGGGATAGATTAGTGTAAGATAATGTCATTATTAATAATAATTCATTTATCCTGCTGCATTTGGCTCAATTCTGTATGGTTTTGGTTGCTTTCATCCCATTATATCAATGCATTCTCACCAACTTTCTCTCACTTTGATATCATCGACACAGTGTTACGTCCAATCTAATCATCTCTGGGACATTGTCCCAGTTACACTGAAAATGCAATCCTTATACAAGATTAAAATGTAATCCTATTACTAACTCAGCGTGTTAAAAATGCTGATTTTGATGCACCACCCTCTAGAGGAAAGAAATAACACAGATATCAATGTTATTGTTAAAATAAGATCTCGGGAAGTGAAATAGATCTTTTGTCATTATCATTGAATCATACAGCATGGAAACGGGCCCATGCCAATCAAGATGCCAATAAGCTAATCCCATTTGCCCAGATTTGTCCCATATCCCTTTAAATCTTTCCTATCTATGTACCTATCCAAGTGACTTTTAAATATTTTCATATATTTGAGTGTGATTCTGCTTATCTACCAGTAACATTTGACTAGATAATCACACCATGATATCACGAAGGTGGGACTAGTGTAGACGTGGCATCTTGGTCGGCTTGGGCAAGCTCGGCCAAGGGGCCTGTTTCCATGCTGAGAAGGATTATGTACAAGGATTATGTGCAGGTGGGTTGATGAAAGAAGACGAAAATCGCTGCTTAAAAATATCACCTGAAATATCAGAATAAGAATCAGAATAGCCTTTATTGTCATCCAAAAAAACAAGTCTTTTGGACGAAATTCCATTACCCACAGTCCAACAATAAGAGCAATAAAAATAAGCAATAACACACACAATCACAAACCAACACAAAACAAAAAAAAAGAAACATCCATCACAGTGAGTCTCCTCCAGTCACCTCCTCACTGTGATGGAAGGCCAGAATGTCTTTTCTCTTCCCCTGCCGTCTTCTCCCGTGGTCAGGCTGTTGAAGTTGCCATGTCGTGGCGGTTTGGATCCCGACATTGAAGCCCCCGCCGGGCGGAGAAAATCCCGTGGCCTGTTCCAGGCCGTGCCGGAGAGTGAAAGGTTTGCAGCGGGCCGACCCAAGATCCGCGATTCGGGGCGGGCGAAGACGCTGCCGCTGCCGAAGGGGCCTGCGAGCTTCCAATATCCACGCGGCCCACGCCAAAGCCTCCAAAGGCGAGTCGCAGCCGCACTCGCAGCGCCACCACAGCTTCCGAAGGCAGCCATCTCCGCAGATGGTAAGTCTGATCCGCGGGCTGTGCGAACCAGAGCCCCAGGTGGTCCCAGCAGGAGGCCGCCAGCTCCAGGTGTTTGGCTGATGGTAGGCAGGAACGGAGACACGACCCAGATAAAAGGGTCGGGTCTCCGTTCGGAAGAGACAATTTTACAGTCCCCCCCCACACATAGTACACAACCACAAAAAACACATCACATCTAAACACTACAATTAAGACAAAAAAACAACAAAAAAACACAAAAGACAAACGGACTGCAGGTGAGTCGCAGCTGCTTACGCAGCGCCGCCACTTCCCCATAACTAAATATGTAATAGTAGTTAACACAAGAATTAATTTGTGTGTAAATGTGTCACAAAGTAGTGTATACTCCAGAGAGTGTGAAGAAGGGTTCCAGCCCGAAACATCACCTATTGTTTTAAACTTGTCTGCACCTACTTTGCAATTCAAGTTTAAAAGAAAGCAGAAAAAATAGCTCTATTTTTGCTAATGATCAGTGTGTCAATAACACAAACCTGTTTGATATTGGCCACAGTTTTGATTTAAACTTCCCCTGAGGTGTGAAAATGTGAGAGTTTTAGAATTCGGGCTCCACTTCAAAGGCAAATTATCGTGGTGAGGACATGGGTAAATTCCAGGCTCCCATATCCATTGAAGGGGGAACGTATACTGGCAAAAACACAATGGATAGTTCATGACAACTGTAAGGCAGAAGAACAGGCGGCACAGAACATCAGACAGGGCACAGTGGCAAAAGAGGGGAAGAAAGATATCTTCCAGGTATGAATGCACCCACTTCACCCTTCTGTTCCTCTTGTCCCTCTCTTTACCAATAGCTGATATCCCTCAGGTTGACTTTCACATCCTCTTCCCATTTCTCCAGACTGAAAGATCTCTTAGTGAGATGCCCAGTGTACTTCTTCTGGAGGCACCTATGTCTACATAAACAGGAATGTAATGATGAGGCTCTATAAGGGTCTGGTCAGACCGCATTTGGAGTATTGTGTGCAGTTTTGGGCCCCATATCTGAGGAAGGATGTGCTGGTGTTGGAGAAGGTCCAGAGGAGGATTAGGAGAATGATCCCAGGAATGTTCGGGTTAACAGATGATGAGCATTTGATGGCACAGGACCTCTACTTGCTGGAGTTTAGAAGGGGGGGACCTCATTGAAACGTACCGAATAGTGAAAGGCCTGGATAGAGTGGATGTGGAGAGGATGCTTCAACTGGTGGGAGAGTCTAGGACCAGAGGCATAGTCTCAGAATTAAAGGATGTACCTTTAGAAAGGAGATGAGGAGGAATTTCTTTAGTCAAAGGGTGGTGTATCTGTGGAATTCTGTGAAGGCTGTGGAGGCAGAGCAAGTGGATATTTTTAAGGCAGAGACAAATAGATATTTGATTGACACAGGTGCCAAGTGTTATCGGGAGAAGGCAGGAGAATGGGGTTAAGAAGGAGAGATAGATCAGCCATGATTGAATGGCAGAGTAGATTTGACGGGCTGAATGGCCTAATTCTGCATCTATAACTTATGAACTTCTTCAATAAGTTAAAGGTGAGGTTGTCAGAGAATCTGCAGAATGTTGATGAACTTTGACCTAATATCCCACAGTGGTTCCCCTATTAACAAAGTACTAAGTACAAAAAGATTATTTATTTCATATAAGGTATTTAAGTGTTGACTTTAATAGTTATCTTGTTTATCGTTCTTGTATATATTTAATTGAGATTGAGAACATGGTGGAAGAATAAGAAATACATTAACCCTAGGTCAATTGAAAGAAAACTAATAAACTACATGTGTAAGAAGGAACTGCAGATGCTGGTTTAAACCGAAGATAGACACAAAAAGCTGGAGTAACTCAGCGGGACAGGCAGCATCTCAGGAGAGAAGGAATGGGTGACGTTTCGGGTTGAGACCCTTCTTCAGACATGTTCCCAGTTGTTCATTTTAATTCCCTTTGCATTTTCCTTATTGACCTGTCTGTCCTTGGCCTCCTCCACTGCCAGAGTGAGAATACATTCTAGACGACCACTTACTCACAGGCAGCTTGCAACAAATGCGAAATTGGAACAAGATTCAAAAATCAAGAGAGTCGAGAATGTTTAATTATCACATGTACCGAAAACAGAACAATGAAATTCTTACTTGCAGCAGCATGACAGGCCTGTAAACACAATACATACAGATAATATATGCTAAATAATATAATTCTTCAAACTTTAGGTTTGATTCCCTTCTGAAAAAACTGATGCCAATTGTTATTTTAAAAAGTACATCCAGATAAAAACAATGTGTTTGGCTATTCTAGATGTTTGATCATTTTACTATCAGTTGACCAGTAATATTATTATTTAGGGTGCTCTTTAAATTTTCCTATATTGAAGTATCCTTCTGACAGATTTTCTACCAACTTCACTCTCTCAGTTACTTCTTTTCCAAAAATTGTGAAGCATTTCTGCTGAGATTACTTCAGATTTAAGAGATAATCTCCGATTTCATGCTCCTGGCAGGAGTTTTGCCCACTGATATTACAAGGTGGATATTCAGGCACATGTTGAGCATGATTTTCCAGCTATCAATTTTAATGGGCGGAAAATTGTGGGGCCCATGACCATTACATTTTGAATATCTTCTCAGCAGGTTCGGCTCTTTGCTAGAAGAGCAAGGCACAGGAATGATTTATTTTATCTAAATTTTTTTACATGATACTTTTGTACATTTTGGAAAATACCGTTTAAAATGAAGTGTGTAAGAAATGAAGTATCACAGATAATTTACAATTACTTCTATTTCGGGAGTCGTTGACTTAAATGAGTTAGTTTATAAGTATGTGGACTGCCTAGTAAACATCTCCCTTACATATCACATCTCTTTTGAATTGAAGTCAGCAGAAACCTCACACACAATCTCCACTCTCACCTTAATCCTACCCTGTTCCTTCTTGTCTTCAGGAAGATAAGTCCTTCCTCCTGGCAGCTGAAAAGAGGATAACAAGGAATAAGGCACTCTCCCTTGTTGGCCTGTGTTTTAGACAATTATTTGGACAAAACACAAGGTGCTGGAGGAACTCAACAAGTCAGGCAGCATCTGTGGAAGGAGTGGACGGACGATATTTTGAGCATTCTGAGCCAAATTATACAGACACAGATTACTTACAAAATTCACTTCCGTTCCCATCCCTTCCACCCAGAGTCCCAGAATGTTCAGTTCAGTTCAGTGTAGTTTATTGTCATGTGTACTGAGGTACAGTGAAAACCTTTTGTTGTGTGCTTTCCAGTCAGTAAAAAGACAGCAGAATGAGCCAGTGATCTAGGGAATGGTTGAATTCTCATTCATTTTCGGTTGTGCTGCATTGCTGAATGGTTGAGTTGCCTATTAAAGGCCGAGAGACCCAACTTCCCAGAGCTGCAGGGAGGGGCCAGTTTCATTGATGAATGGGCAACAGGAAGCTGACTGGTTCAGTGATCGGGGAGCCTCACTGCCACTGCAACCTCAGCAAACACCGGTAAGGCTAGTAACTCCCTGCTGGTGGGGCAGGCGGTCAAGCCCATGTAGAAGGGTCTCAAAGGAGGGTCTCAGCCCGAAACGACAGGCAGAGGTGCTGCCTGTCCCGCTGAGTTACTCCAGCTTTTTGTATCTATCCATGGCAAAGCATTGCAGACTATCTGCACATATCAAGATTTCGCCAACAGCAAGACATGAACTGAGGCAAATGACCATTTTAGTGATTGGAGCACATTATCTGTGGGCCAGTACACTAGGAGAATACTCCTTTCATTTGAATAGAACAATGAGATCTTTTTAACATCCATCTGACAGATCAGTCAAGGTCTTTCTCCTTTATTTAATTTGAGAGACACTGCCTCCCATGGAGTAGCATTCTCGCAGAACTGTGGTGTCAGCCTGGATTACATTCTTAAATCTCTGGAGTGGTGCTTTAAACCACAACCTCCTGATTTACAGGTAAGAGGGTTAGTAATGATCTGAGGCCAAGACATGAAAGGACACAGCTTTCTTTTTTTCCAATGTGAAATGCAAATGCACAACAGTTCCCACCAGAGTTAGTGGTGAAATTAATGTTTTTTAGATCAAGGGCATAACACGAAACAATTCCTCTTTTTCACTCAGCATTCATCGCTACCTGCCTTTTCTGAGAGTTGCACAGAACTGCGAGTCAACTTCAGCAATTCCCTTAATATTTTTGACAATTTGTGACAACTGTGGCTTAATATTTTGTGGTGCGGCTTTAACTATTCATTGTATTTATCAACAGCATGAATGTGTTACATGAACAAATTTCTTGATCAAACAGAAATAGATAAAATTGTAAGTAATGTGGATTACAAGGTGACATTAATGGATTAAGTGCCAAATGGATTTCATCAGGGCAAGGATGAGATCATTCATTTTGGATCATAAAGAACAATAGTTTCTTCATTGTGAAATGCAGAATGTATTGAATTTTAACTGATGTGATGGCCTATGCACAAAGATCAATGTAACATCAGGGACAGATGCTGGACATGGAGAATGAAATGCCTTCTCAACGAACATATGAGGATAGATTGTGTAGGAAGGAACTGCAGATGCTGGTTTAAACCGAAGAAAGACTAAAAAAGCTGGAGTAACTCAGCAGGACAGGCAGCATCTATGGAGAGAAGGAATGGATGACATTTCGGGTAGAGACCCTTCTTCAGACTCAAGAAGGGTCTCGACCTAAAACGTCACCCATTCCTTCTCTCCAGAGATGCTGCCTGACCCGCTGAGTTACTCCAGCTTTTTGTGTCAATGAAGATATATTGTTACGTTACAGTTGGCAAAGACGTTGGTGAGGACACATTTGGAGTATTGTGTTCAGTTTTGGTCACCCTGATCTAGAAAAGATGTCACTAAGCTGGAAAGTGCAGAGAAGATTTACGAGGATGGTGCCAGACCTTGTGGGCCTGAGGTTGGGCAGGGTGGGACTTCATTCCTTGGCATGCAGGAGGTTGAGGGATGATCTTATAGAGGTGTACAAGATCATGAGGGGAAGTGATAGAGTGAATGCACAGTCTTGTAGGGGTATCTAGAACTAGAGGATATAGGTTAAAGGTGAGAGAGGCAAGATTTAATAGGAACTTGAGGGAAAACTTTATGGCACTGAGGGTGCTGGGTATATAGAATGAATGTCAGCGGAGGTAGTTGAGGCAGGCACTACAACACCACTGTGTGACTATATGACTCTACATTTTTATAAAGTCTTGGTTTGGACACACTTAAATGAAAGGGGTGAACTTTGCTGGTTGGAATCAGAATCACCAGTGTCCTGCTGTTTAAACTTCGGTAAAGCCCTGGACTTCTGCCCTTATGCTGTTGTACACAGTGACAGATGGTGCTGCATCTGTCAGTACACTCCAGTGATGGACTCCACTTGGAGTCTGAAGGTGGAGCCAAGTCTTGCTAGGATAGTAACACTTTGGGGAATTGCCTCTCTGATCCTGTATCAGGTCAGGCCTAGCATTAGATATGAGACACTTTGAATTTCAATGGGGATTGCAGGCCTGCTAATTAGGAGGCAAAGGAAAAGATAAGTTTATTTTTAAAATTATTCCAATTTTTCAATATTTCTAAGAGTTTTTAAAGAGCTGAAATTATAATTTTTAATTTTTTCAATTTTTAAAATGCACTTGAATTTGAATACTTCTTGAATTTCTCCATATGAGACACTTAAAAATTGCCAAAACGTCTCAATGCAGTCAAAGGTCATAAAACTGTGTTCCTTGGACCTGCCAAAGCTCATCATGGGGTTTCAAGGTGAGGGTCTCTGCATAACACTGTCCGAGATTCAGTCACTAAGAGGATCTCACTCAGGGCCGTCTTAACGCATGGGCCTGATGGGCACTTGCCCGGGGCCCCACGAGCATAGGGGCCCCATGCTGATCTGTGTATGTTAAGTGACTTGCAATAAATAAATACTACTTTAAAAATGTAGGTTCAATAAGTGCTTTTTTTGCAACATTTTCCATCCCTAAGTGCTTCTCACAGCGATCTGTAAGTGCATTTTGCAACAATGTAGCACCCTAAGTCCATCGCTAAATGCTTTTCGGTAAGTGCTTTACGCCGGCACGACAGGGGGGGGGGGCTGGTAGGGAAAGGGGGGTGGGGGAGAGTAACGGTAGGGGCCCCAGTACACTGCTTTGCCCGGGGGCCCATAATGCTGTAAAAACGGCCCTGATCTCACTGCAACTAGCATCAACACCAGCCCAACCTGAGAGTGTGGAGGGACAGCAGGATCATCCCTCTGTATCAGACCCAGGCAAGTGCTAGTGCCTGGAAAGTCTACACTGTAACTCTGAGTGAAAGGCTGGGTCCAGCACAATATTGAACACAATTGGACACCTTGTTCTTCGAAAGAAGATGTATTAGCCTTGAGGGTCGACACAGATAAATTTACTGAGATGATACCTCAAATACAAGGATACAACCTAAAGGGGAGATTGCACAAATTAGGTTGGAAATCTAAGAGGTTAAACAAATTAAAGAACGAATTAATCAAAGTTAAAAAAAAAGAAGATATTCAGAGAAAATAACAGAGCAAATCTGAAAAAGTTTCAAAGTGCACCTAAAAATAACAGTAGAATTTATGAAAGTGAAATCATGTCTGACAAATCTATTAGTGTATTTTGAGGATGTGACCAGCAAAATTGACAAGGGTGAACCAAAGGATGTGCAATAGTTTGACTTTTAGAAGGCCCTTGATGAGGTTTCATGCAAGATGTTATTTTAAAAAAATAGAGTAAAGTCTTTGGGGGTTAATATACTGCTTGGATTGAGAATTGTTTAAAGGACAAGAAGAAAATCAAAATTAGAGTGTAAGGTTTGGGTTGGGAAAAAGTGACTAGTCTGGGTTCATAGAGTCAGCCAGGTCCCCCTGACACCGGTGAACATCCAGGGAATGGACATCGAGAGGGTGGATAAGTACCTGGGTGTCTACCTCAATAATAAATTGGACTGGACTGAAAACACCGATGCGCTATACAGAAAGGGCCAGAGCAGACTTTATCTGCTAAGGAGACTCAGGTCCTTTGGAGTGCAGGGGGCACTCCTAAGGACCTTCTACAACATGGTGGTTGCATCAGCCATTTTCTATGGAGTGGTCTGCTGGAGCAGCAGCATCTCAGTGGCGGAAGGGAAGAGACTCGACAAGCTGGTCAGGAAGGCCAGCTCTGTCCTGGGTTGGCCCCTCGACTCAGAGCAGGTGGTGGGAGAGAGGAGGATGATGGCAAAGTTAACATCGCTGCTGGACAACGACTCCCACCCCATGCAGGACACTGTCACTGCACTGAGTAGCTCCTTCAGTGACAGACTCCTTCACCCCAAGTGCGTGAAGGAGAGATATAGGAGGTCCTTCCTTCTCGCTGCTGTGTGACTGCAAAACCAGCACTGCTCCCAGCAGACGTGTCAACAATAACAGCTAAGAACACATAGAAAACTGATGACAATTTATGCATCTTTTATTTATAATGAATGATCTATTGCTCTCTTGCTATCCACTTTGCTGCTATAACACTGTAAATTTCCCCGGTGTGGGACGAATAAAGGAATATATTATTATTATTATTATAGAGTCATTGAGTAATACATTGTGGAAACTGCCCCTTCGGCCCAACTTGCCCACACCAGCCAACATGTCCCAGCTACACCAGTCCCACCTGCCTGCGTTGGTCCATATGCCCCCAAACTTGTCCTGTCCATGTACCTGTCTAACTGTTTCTTAAATGTTGGGATAGTCCCAGCCTCAACTATCTCCTCTGGCAGCTTGTTTCATACACCCACCACCCTTTGTGTGAAAAAGTTACCCCTCAGATTCCTATTAAATCTTTTCCCCTTCACCTTGAACCTGTGTCCTGTGGTCCTCAATTCCCCTACACTGGGCCAGAGATTATGTGTATCTAACACCTGTTCTACAGGGATTGTGTAATGGCTCTAGCTGTTCACAATTGAGAGGAGGAAAGATTAATCAGACTAATCTTATAGCTCCAGAGTTCAAAAGAACTTGAGATAATCATATTGCAACACACAAGTAGTATAAGAAAATAACTGCAGATGCTGGTACAAATCAAAGGTATTTACTCACAAAATGCTGGAGTAACTCAGCAGGTCAGGCAGCATCTCAGACGAGAAGGAATGGGTGACGTTTCGGGTCGAGACCCTTCTTCAGACTGATGTCAGGGGGGGTGGGACAAAGGAAGGATATAGGTGGAGACAGGAAGATGGAGGAAGATCTGGGATGGAGGAGGGGAAGAGAGGGACAGTGGAACTATCTAAAGTTGGAGAAGTCGATGTTCATACCATTGGGCTGCAAGCTGCCCAGGTGAAATATGAGGTGCTGTTCCTCCAATTTCCGGTGGGCCTCACTATGGCACTGGAGGAGGCCCATGACAGAAAGGTCAGACTGGGAATTGGAGGGGGAGTTGAAGTGCTCGGCCACCGGGTGATCAGTTTGGCCAACGCGGACCGAGCGCAGGTGTTGAGCGAAGCGGGGCTTGGTTTCGCTTGGTTTCGACGATGTAAATAAGTTGACATCTAGAGCAGCGGATGCAATAGATGAGGTTGGAGGAGGTGCAGATGAACCTCTGTCTCACCTGGAAAGACTGTTTGAGTCCTTGGATGGAGTTGAGGGGGGAGGTAAAGGGACAGGTGTTGCATCTCGTGCGGTTGCAGGGGAAGGTGCCCGGGGTTGGGGTGGTTTGGGTAGGAAGGGACGAGTGGACCAGGGAGTTACGGAGGGAACAGTCTCTGCGGAACGCAGAAAGGGGAGGGGATGGGAAGATATGGCCAGTAGTGGGGTCCCGTTGGAGGTGACGGAAATGTTGGCGGATGATTTGTTGGATCCACTGGCTGATGGGGTGGAAGGTGAGAACGAGGGGGATTCTGTCCTTGTTGCGAGTGGGGGGAGTGGGAGCAAGAGCGGAGCTGCGAGATGTAGAAGAGACCCTAGTGAAAGCCTCATCTATAATGGAAGAGGGGAAGCCCCGTTTCCTGAAGAATGAGGACATCTATGTCGCCCTAGTGTGAAACACCTCATCCCGGGCGCAGATGCGGTGTAGACGGAGGAATTGGGAGTTGGGGATAGACTTTTTGCAGGGGACCGGGTGGGAAGAAGTGTAGTCCAGATAGCTGTGCGAGTCAGTGGGTTTATAGTAGATGTCAGTCACTAGTCTGTCTCCTGTGATGGAGATGGTGAGGTCCAGAAACGGGAGGGAGATGTCGGAGATAGTCCAGGTATATCTAAGGGCAGGATGGAAATTGGAAGTGAAGTGTATGAAGTATGCAACACACAAAATACTTATATGCCAGACTGATTATTTATAGGGATGTATAGGAAGGAACTGCAGATGCTGGTTTAAACCGAAGATAGACACAAAATGCTGTAGTAACTCAGCGAGACAGATAGCATCTCTGGATAGAAGGATTGGATGACGTTTCAGGTTGAGACCCTTCTTCAGACTAGGTTATTTATAGGGATGATGTTTCATTTGATTTAGGTGCGCAGAACTAGGATCGTAGGCTCAAAACAAGAAGTAAATAAAGAAGGACCAAGATGAATGTTTGGATTTCTCTTCTCACGAGAGATGTAATGGTTCATTTGTTGACTATATTCACAACAGAGATATCGCCAACCACTCCTTCCATTATAGAAGCAGCGATATTCTACCCACCCAGCCTGCAATCTCCCATCCTTCCAATCCTCTCTCCATCTCTGGACCTTCATAATCATAATCATAATCATAATGTATTAGCCAAGTATGTTTTGCAACATACGAGGAATTTGGTTTGCCATACAGTCATACCAAAAAAGCAACAAGACACACAATTACATAAAAATTTGACATAAACATCTACCACAGCGGCTCCTCCACATTCCCCACGGTGATGGAAGGCAATAAAATCTCTTCTTTCCTCCTTTTCTCCGAACCATCCGCAGTCGGGGCAATGGAATGTTGGCCTTCGTAACAAGAGAAGTTGAGTATAGGAGCAAAGAGGTCCTTCTACAGTTGTACCGGGCCCTGGTGAGACCGCACCTGGAGTACTGTGTGCAGTTTTGGTCTCCAAATTTGAGGAAGGATATTCTTGCTATTGAGGGCGTGCAGCGTAGGTTCACTAGGTTGATTCCCGGAATGGCGGGACTGTCGTATGTTGAAAGGCTGGAGCAATTAGGCTTGTATACACTGGAATTTAGAAGGATGAGGGGGGATCTTATTGAAACGTATAAGATAATTAGGGGATTGGACACATTAGAGGCAGGAAACATGTTCCCAATGTTGGGGGAGTCCAGAACAAGGGGCCACAGTTTAAGAATAAGGGGTAGGCCATTTAGAACGGAGATGAGGAAGAACTTTTTCAGTCAGAGAGTGGTGAAGGTGTGGAATTCTCTGCCTCAGAAGGCAGTGGAGGCCAGTTCATTGGATGCTTTCAAGAGAGAGCTGGATAGAGCTCTTAAGGATAGCGGAGTGAGGGGGTATGGGGAGAAGGCAGGAACGGGGTACTGATTGAGAGTGATCAGCCATGATCGCATTGAATGGCGGTGCTGGCTCGAAGGGCTGAATGGCCTACTCCTGCACCTATTGTCGATTGTCTATTGTCTAATTGAAGCTCCCACAGCCGGCGATTGAAGCTCCCACATCGGGGCGATTGAAGCTCCCGCGATCTGAGAGGTTGAAGCTCCCGTGACTTGGAGGTCCCGAAGCCAGTCCCTAACCAGGGACCGCGAGCTCCATGTAGTTAAGGTCCGCAGGCCCCCGTGGTTTGAGCTTCCGAGGTTGATCCCTGGCAAAGGGATCGCCAGCTGCGAGATGTTGCCCACAGGCTCCCGAGGTTGGAGCTCCCCAGGTCCTCGTGGAGCAAGAGGCCACCAGCTCCACGATGTTAGGCCACAATGCAGACAAAGATACAATACGGAAAAAGTTGCATCTCCGTCGAGGAAAAAGATTAAAAAAGTTCCCCCCTCCCCACACATAACACAAAAATAAAGATAAACTAAAACTTACATTTTACAACAAACTAAAAACACAAAGAAGGAAAAAGAAGAGACAGACCATTGGCGAGGCAGCCATCATTTGGCGCCCCCTGGTTATCTTGCCTGCACCATTCCTAATCCAGTGCCCAACTAATTTCCCTCACAATTTTCACAATCAGCAATAGCGAGTGGCAAAGGGTTAAGGATCTTTGTGGAGTTGGGTTGCGTGAGCTCTCTTCCATTGCACTTGACACTTGAGCCTTGTATGTGAGAGAACATTCGAGCCTCAAGATCTTGCATAAACTAGTGCATTCTCCCCACCAGGTATTACTTCAACACACATTTGTAGGCGACTTGTGGCCATTTTCGAAGCCTTTCTCTATTCTTCCCTTTCATAAATTCCTGCTGATATTAATGATGATCAAACATTAAGTGAGCAGATGAGTAAGTATTATCTCGGAAGAAGTCTGATAAATATTTTTAAACAATATCATTGTAGCATTTTTAGGTTACACTGTGCATTGTTCAGTATGTTGAATCAATATGGATAGAAATGAGGAATTGTAAGGGTAAAAAGACCCTAATGGGAGTTATCTATAGGCCCCCAAACAGTAGCCTCGACATAGGGTGCAAGTTGAATCAGGAGATAAAATTGGCGTGTCACAAATGTAATGCTACGGTGGTTATGGGAGATTTCAACATGCAGGTAGACTGGGAAAATCAGGTTGGAAATGGACCCCAGGAAAGAGAGTTTGTAGAGTGCCTTCGAGATGGATTCTTAGAACAGCTTGTACTGGAGCCTACCAGGGAGAAGGCAATTCTGGATTTAGTGTTGTGTAATGATCTTGATCTGATAAGGGGACTATAGGTAAAAGAGCCATTAGGAGGCAGTGATCACAACATGATAAGTTTTACTCTGCAAATGGAAAGGCAGAAGGGAAAATCGGAAGTGTCGGTATTACAGTATAGCAAAGGGGATTATAGAGGCATGAGGCAGGAGCTGGCCAAAATTGACTGGAAGGAGGCCCTAGCAGGGAAGACGGTAGAACAGCAATGGCAGGTATTCCTGGGAATAATGCAGAGGTTGCAGGATCAATTTATCCCAAAGAGGCGGAAAGACTCTAAGGGGAGTAAGAGACACCTGTGGCTGACGAGGGAAGTCAAGGACAGCATAAAAATTAAGGAGAGGAAGTATAACATAGCAAAGAAGAGTGGAAAGACAGAGGATTGGGACTCTTTTAAAGAGCAACAAAAGTTAACTAAAAAGGCAATACGGGGAGAAAAGATGAGGTACGAGGGTAAACTAGCCAATAATATAAAGGAGGATAGCAAAAGTTTTTTTAGGTACGTGAAGAGGAAAAAAATAGTCAAGGCAAATGTGGGTCCCTTGAAGACAGAAGCAGGGGAATTTATTATGGGGAACAAAGAAATGGCAGACGAGTTAAACCGTTACTTTGGATCTGTGTTTACTAAGGAGGATACACACAATCTCCCAAATGTTCTAGGGGCCGGAGAACCTAGGGTGATGGAGGAACTGAAGGAAATCCACATTAGGCAGGAAATGGTTTTGGGTAGACTGATGGGACTGAAGGCTGATAAATCCCCAGGGCCTGATGGTCTGCATCCCAGGGTACTTAAGGAGGTGGCTCTAGAAATAGTGGAACCATTGGAGATCATTTTTCAATGTTCTATAGATTCAGGATCAGTTCCTGTGGATTGGAGGATAGCAAATGTTATCCCACTTTTTAAGAAAGGAGGGAGAGAGAAAACGGGTAATTATAGACCAGTTAGTCTGACATCAGTGGTGGGGAAGATGCTGGAGTTAATTATAAAAGACGAAATTGCAGAGCATTTGGATAGCGGTAACAAGATCATTCCGAGTCAGCATGAATTTACGAAGGGGAAATCATGCTTGACAAATCTACTGGAATTTTTTGAGGATGTAACTAGGAAAATTGACAGGGGAGAGTCAGTGGATGTGGTGTACCTCGACTTTCAGAAAGCCTTCGACAAGGTCCCACATAGGAGATTAGTGGGCAAAATTAGAGCACATGGTATTGGGGGTAGGGTACTGACATGGATGGAAAATTGGTTGACAGACAGAAAGCAAAGAGTGGGGATAAATGGGTCCCTTTCGGAATGGCAGGCAGTGACCAGTGGGGTACCGCAAGGTTCGGTGCTGGGACCCCAGCTATTTACCATATACATTAATAATAATAATAATAATAATGCATTTTATTTATATAGCGCTTTTCATATACTCAAAGACGCTTTACAGAGATTTAGAGAACATAGGGAAATGAATAAATAGATAAATAAGTAAATAAGTAAACGAACAGAGAAAGGAGACAGAAGGTGAGGTGACCTTCAGTGGTTGAAGGCAGTGGTTAATGACTTAGATGAAGGGATTAAAAGTACCATTAGCAAATTTGCAGATGATACTAAGCTGGGGGGGTAGTGTGAATTGTGAGGAAGATGCAATAAGGCTGCAGGGTGACTTGGACAGGTTGTGTGAGTGGGCGGATACATGGCAGATGCAGTTTAATGTAGATAAGTGTGAGGTTATTCACTTTGGAAGTAAGAATAGAAAGGCAGATTATTATCTGAATGGTGTCAAGTTAGGAAGAGGGGATGTTCAACGAGATCTGGGTGTCCTAGTGCATCAGTCACTGAAAGGAAGCATGCAGGTACAGCAGGCAGTGAAGAAAGCAAATGGAATGTTGGCCTTCGTAACAAGAGGAGTTGAGTATAGGAGCAAAGAGGTCCTTCTACAGTTGTACCGGGCCCTGGTGAGACCGCACCTGGAGTACTGTGTGCAGTTTTGGTCTCCAAATTTGAGGAAGGATATTCTTGCTATTGAGGGCGTGCAGCGTAGGTTCACTAGGTTGATTCCCGGAATGGCGGGACTGTCGTATGTTGAAAGGCTGGAGCAATTAGGCTTGTATACACTGGAATTTAGAAGGTTGAGGGGGGATCTTATTGAAACATAAGATAATTAGGGGATTGGACACATTAGAGGCAGGAAACATGTTCCCAATGTTGGGGGAGTCCAGAACAAGGGGCCACAGTTTAAGAATAAGGGGTAGGCCATTTAGAACGGAGATGAGGAAGAACTTTTTCAGTCAGAGAATGGTGAAGGTGTGGAATTCTCTGCCTCAGAAGGCAGTAGAGGCCAGTTCGTTGGATGCTTTCAAGAGAGAGCTGGATAGAGCTCTTAAGGATAGCGGAGTGAGGGGGTATGGGGAGAAGGCAGGAACGGGGTACTGATTGAGAGTGATCAGCCATGATCGCATTGAATGGCGGTGCTGGCTCGAAGGGCTGAATGGCCTACTCCTGCACCTATTGTCTATTGTTCACGTGTGTGTGTGTTCATAATTTGCCTCATATTGGACTGGACTGCACTGGGACTGAAAATGCCCACTTTACAACACATAAGTGATTAGAAAGGATTAGTTTTATCCCATCTGGCAAGACTGGATCTGAAGCCATGTTTCACAGGTGAAAATACAATATTCTCACAGTGAGAATTATTTGCAAGGAGATACTCGGAAAAAGACTTAACATGGTCTTAACATTACAAAGTGACTGAAATAACCATGGCCCAAAAATACTAAAATTGAACATTAAACAAGTCAACAATAAGCAGCTTTAAAATGTAATAAAAGCCTATTCAATTAAAGATCGGATATATTGACTGTTAACACAGCTGTCATATCCAGTATCTTGGATAAGAACACTTGGCAATGACATAAGTTAATGCAATTGCAAGTCTTAAACTCTGGTATTCCTTATTGTGTCCACATAGTGATTTGATTTCCTTCAGCAATTATACATTGAGCCTTGTTAAAAACATTAAATTACTACCTACATCCTCAATTCAAAACCTCATTTGATCTGAATAATGCTCCTTCAGTCCAATTCACCAATTATGTCCAGTTTGATTACTCCTTTCTTATATCTATCTCCCTAGATTATATATCTGGAGCACCCCTCCCCCATCACCCTCTCCCTTCATACCCTTCTCTATATTTGCTTCTGATCATGTTGTGTGGCTGCAAATCTGGAATCGTTTACTCTGTAGAAGTTAATTACAGTGTGTTTGAAATGTTCCCATGTTACCCAAATTACATTTTATTCTGATTGAATCAAATTTGACTTTTAAGATTGAAATTGTTGGTCACTTCTCAGTTTCCTCCATTGCTGCTTATTTCCACTCAGTTCCTCTTTCATTAACAGCCTTAATAAAGCAGAACCTCTTCATGCTGTGACTGCTGCCACAGTTTAACAGCAGCACTAATTATACTAATTAGTGGTGTGCAGCTGAGGATATCATTATTCCTCAATGAATCACAGGCAGGTCATAACAGACATAAACATCTACAACTGATCTTCAGCTGATTTTATATTTATTTTTAATGGACTGTTAATACCACTGAGCGTAACATTCATTTTCATACTATTGACATCATAGAACATAGAACAGGACATCGGGAACAGACCTTGCGGCCCACCACGTCTGTGGTGAGCACAATGCCAAATGAAACAATCTCTTCTGCCTGCACATAATGTATGTCCCTCAATTTCCTGCATATTCATATGCCGACCAAAAAGTCTCTTAAATTCAACTTTTATCGTATCTGCTTCTACCACCACCCCCGGCAGTCCATTCAAGTACCTACCAGCCTTGGTGTAAATAAAAAAAATCCCTTAAACTCTTCCTTAAAGCTATGCTCTCTAATATTTGAAACTTCCACCCTGAGGATAAGATTCTGACTATCTACACTATCTATGCCTCTCATCATTTTATAAGCTTCTATCATCTCCCCGCAGTCTCAGATGCTCTACAGAAAATAATCTTTTTCTGATAAAATACATCTCTTGATGCTCCTGAACACATCATCAGAGATGTAACCTGGGGTCATTGGGTGTTTCGGGTCTTTCAACATCAGACAAACCTCTACTCCGGGTGACCCAGCCGTGGTTCATCAGACCACGACTTATGTTCAGGTGGCATTCGCTCCTCCCCATGGGCCTCCTCTCCTGATCCAGAGCCATCTCGAGGTTTTCTCCGCTGCCTCTGTGGAGTTCTTGATGGCTCTTCTCCTCTCCATTCTGATGATGCCCTGTGCACTCAAGGCCTTGTAGAGCGATTGCCCTGCAAAACCTCTACAGCCAACCTCGATGGGCATACACCTTGCCTTCCAGCCCTGCTCACGGCAGTCTATGACCAGCTCCTTGTATTTGGTCTTCTTTCTCTCGTGGGCCTCCTCCAGACGGTTTATCCAACCTCTCCCTACAACTAATGCCCTCTAATTCAGGCAGCATCTTGGTAAACCTCTAGAGACACTCTCCAAAGCCTCCTCATCCGTGCTGTAATGGGACCACCAGAACTGCTCCAATGCTCTGAAGGTGACCTAACCAAAATTTTATATGGCTGCAACATGATTTCCTGACTTTTATACTCAGTGTCCTGACAATTGAAGGCAAGCATACCATATGCCTTCTTTACCATTCTATCTTCTTGGGTTGCTAAACTACAAAGAAAACTCTTTAGACAAAGATCATTGAATGAAAATCAGAAAATGTCATATCTTTTTCCACAAATTCTGCCTGCATCATTTTCAATGTTAGATCCAATGTGAACTCGAAGGGCAAAATGGCCTACTCCTGCACCTATTTTTTTATGTTTCTATGTAATTCATTGGATTTAATGAGGTCTCCTTTCAGAAGACCATGACACAGATGGTTATCCTGCTCAGGAGGTTTACCCTTTCAAATTCTACAAATAAAAATGAATTGCCTTCAGAACAAGGCAGAAGTCACTTCTTCTTCTTCTTCTTCTTCTTCTTCTTCTTCTTCTTCTTCTTCTTCTTCTTCTTCTTCTTCTTCTTCTTCTTCTTCTTCTTCTTCTTCTTCTTCTTCTTCTTCTTCTTCTTCTTCTTCTTCTTCTTCTTCTTCTTCTTCTTCTTCTCTTCTTCTTCTTCTTCTTCTTCTTCTTCTTCTTCTCCTTCTTCTCCTTCTTCTCCTTCTTCTCCTTCTTCTCCTTCTTCTCCTTCTTCTCCTCCTCCTCCTCCTCCTCCTCCTCCTCCTCCTCCTCCTCCTCCTCCTCCTCCTCCTCCTCCTCCTCCTCCTCCTCCTCCTCCTCCTCCTCCTCCTCCTCCTCCTCCTCCTCCTCCTCCTCCTCCTCCTCCTCCTCCTCCTCCTCCTCCTCCTCCTCCTCCTCCTCCTCCTCCTCCTCCTCCTCCTCCTCCTCCTCCTCCTCCTCCTCCTCCTCCTCCTCCTCCTCCTCCTCCTCCTCCTCCTCCTCCTCCTCCTCCTCCTCCTCCTCCTCCTCCTCCTCCTCCTCCTCCTCCTCCTCCTCCTCCTCCTCCTCCTCCTCCTCCTCCTCCTCCTCCTCCTCCTCCTCCTCCTCCTCCTCCTCCTCCTCCTCCTCCTCCTCCTCCTCCTCCTCCTCCTCCTCCTCCTCCTCCTCCTCCTCCTCCTCCTCCTCCTCCTCCTCCTCCTCCTCCTCCTCCTCCTCCTCCTCCTCCTCCTCCTCCTCCTCCTCCTCCTCCTCCTCCTCCTCCTCCTCCTCCTCCTCCTCCTCCTTCTTCTTCTTCTTCTTCTTCTTCTTCTTCTTCTTCTTCTTCTTCTTCTTCTTCTTCTTCTTCTTCCTCCTCCTCCTCCTCCTCCCCCCCCCCCCCCTCGGTCATGGCTGACCATGGGTGATGCATCCTTGTTGGCTGCTTGCTCCACATCTCGGCTAGAGCAGCGTCGCTTGTGGCTGAAGAGACCAATGCGGGAGTGACAGTCTCTGTCGCAAAGGTCACATTTGTGTGTGGCCTCTGGTCTGTTGAAGTTTCTGCGCTCCTTTCTGTGTGCCCACTTGTCTGCCGCTGTGTTCATCAGTTTCTCTTCCCCCGTTTTGAGATGTTGGTTCAGGGTACCTCTCCACCTCGTACGGTCAGCTGCAAGGCTCTCCCAGGACTCCACATCGATGTTGATCGGCTTCAAATCTCTCTTGCAGACATCCTTGTAACGTAGCTGGGGGCGGCCGATGGTTCTCCTCCCAGATGTCAGTTCTCCATAGAGGATGTCTTTTGGAATACGGCCATCCTCCATGCAGTGGACATGGCCCAGCCACCGCAGCCTGCACTGCCTGAGTAGAGTTACATACTCGGAAGGCGAGACAGAATCTCGACGTTGGACACTGGCTTGCTAGGATATACCCAGGATATGGCGGATGCTTCTAAGGTGGAAGGTGTTGAGTCTTCTTTCAAGTCTGGCATATGTAGTCCATGTCTCACTGCCGTACAGCAGCGTGCTGTTGACACAGGCATTGTAGACTGCTATCTTTGTATTTACTGTCAGCTTTGGATTGGTCCACACTCGACTTGTGAGGCAAGCGAGATTTGTAGCTGCCTTCCCGATCCTCTTGTAAATCTCTGTGTCCAAGGAGAGGTTGTCAGTGATGGTTGAGCCGAGGTACGTGAACTAATGGACGGCATCGAGTTCGTAGTCGTCGATGGTGATGACAGGCGGTGCCTTGGTATCCTGCCCCAGGATGTTCGTCTTCTTCAGGCTGATGGTCAGCCCAAAGTCCTTGCAAGCCCGATAGAAGCGGTCCATCAGTGACTGTAGTTCCTGCTGGGTGTGGGACACAACTGCTGCGTCATCGGTGAACAACATGTCTCTTAAGTGCATGCAAGTATGCTGCCCAAGTCTACCATAGAACATCCAGAAATCCTTGCAACAGAAAAATCAATGATATTAATTATCAGGCCAAACCAGGACATCATTTAATGCTCAGATAAATTAAAAGGAATTGATCTGCAAATTAACCCATTCATCCACCCTCAATAGATCACACAATGCAGATCAAAGGAAAGATAAAATGCCCAGTGCTAACTTTGCAATCATTTTTCATGATCCAACTAAGGTAGCAGGAGATAAAGTATAGCCATCAAAAATAAAAGCAGAAAATACTGGAAATACTTAGCAGATCAGGAAACAGCTACGGAGAGGGAAATGTTTCAGGTTGATCATAAGATCAGAAAATCATGTGATAGGAGCAGAATTAAGCCATTCGGCCCATCAAGTCTACGCCATTCAAGCATCTATCTCTCCCTCTTAACCTCATTCTCCTGCCTTCCCCCCATAACCTCTGACACCTTGATATTTGAGAATAAATCTTAGGAAAAAGAGGCAAGGGAGGAGGCCAAAAAAGAGGGCTGACCCATATAGCCCGGAAAGTGGATGCAGGTGGCAGGAAATTAGTACTTTTAAGGAGAAGATGATCAATGTGAGAGCAAGTTCAACCAGCTGAAAGACAGTCATAGACAACAGCTAAGCCGCGGTCCTTGGAAGTAAGGAGATGTCAGGCAATCCCATAGTGGGAGGGAGGTATAGAGGTATTGGGCATCCGTTGTAAGGACAAGGAGGCTAGGACAAAGGAAATGGGAACTGTCAAAGAGGTTTAGGGGATCAGAGGTGTCATGTATAATGGTGGGGAGAGCCCAGATGAGAGAAGAAAAAAGAGTCAAGGTAGGAAGAAAAAGGGTCATAGGTTTCTTGATTGTAGGACAAAGGTTCAGATTAAAAACCTTCAACCTGAAATGTTAACTTTGTTTCTCTCTCCACAGATACTGCCTGATCATTTCTGGCATTATGTTGTTTTATTTCAGATTTCTTGCATCTGCAGGTTGTTTGAGTTGTTTTAGAATTATCACCAATCTAAAATCTCTGATCAAAATGAAGAGAGTGAAAGCGCAAGAGCAGGTAAATAAAGCCGTAAACACAACAACATGTAGCTGCTACAAATTGGATTGCAAGTATTGGCAGCTCATACCCAATTGAATGAATGCATGAATGAATGAATGAATGAATGAATGAATGAATGAATGAATGAATGAATGAATGAATGAATGAATACTTTATTGTCACATGTGACAAGTCACAGTGAAATTCTTTGCTTGCAAACCCAAGGTATGCAAACAGTTGCCGCATAAAGGGCGCTGACAAAGTTGGGTCCAGTTTGAAACTGTGATCATTTAGTTTACACTTCATAATAAATGGCAATATAAAACCTGTATGGTTTCTGACCAGGCCCTGGTCTAATTCAACCCTTTGATGTGCAGCAATCTGAGGCCAGCAGTGCTTAAAGACATGCACCTCATGGTAACCATATTTTAGCGATAGACACTCCACCTGGCATAGAGGACAAGAGTCTGCAGGTGTGTGGGAGTGAACTCTCACATGCACTTGTCCGAACAAGCCCTGATCATTGGGAAATGTGCTGCGACTAGGGACTTTGTATGGGTTGTGCTGTGTACTTTGGTTTCCAAGATCATGATCTAGTTACCTGCTATTACTAATAATTTATGGTGTTATTGATTACTGTACATTCATTTATTGCATAAATACGCCTGCAAAGCTGCACAAAAAATAATTTAATTGTTCTGTTGGTGCATATGACTATTATTCTTATCACTTAACTCCTGATATCTGGACTCAGATTCCTGAACTGCTGCAGTGCTTCCAGTGAAGGTATTCCCACAGAATTGTTGGGTAAGCCGTTTTAAACCATAAAACTTTGGTTAGGCTGCATTTGAAATATTGTGCTCAGTTCTGGCGACTCTATTACATGAAAGGAGTGTAGTCTTTGGGCATGTTGCAAGGTATTCCATCACTCTCCTGACTAGTGCCTTCTATGTTGTGGAAAGGCCATGGAGTGCTAAAAGAAGGATCAGTTGCTGCAGGATAGCCAGCCTCTGGTTATCCTGTAGCAACAAATCAGCTTTTGTTTTTCTCAATGATGATCCCCAGGATATTAATGTTGGGGTCTCAGCAATGGTAATGCAATTGAATGTAAAAACTAGGTGGTTAGACTTTCTGTTGTTGGAGATGATAAATGCACAGCACTTTTGCAGTGTAAATGTTACTTGCCATTATTGGATCAGGCTTGAATGCTCTGTCGGTCTTGTTCCATGCAAACATGGTCTTATTTATTTGCAGAGGGGTTGTGAACAGGTTTGAACATTGCACAATCATCAATGAACATTTCCACTTCTGATCTTACGATGGGAGGAAGGTCATTGATGAGGCTGCGGAGAATGGTTGGGCTTAGACCACTACCCTGAGGAACTCCTGCAATGATGCCTTGGGGTTGAGATCATAAGGTCATAAAGTAAGTGATAGGAGTAGAATTAGGCCATTCGGTCCATCAAGTCTACTCCACCATTCAATCATAGAAACATAGAAACATAGAAAATAGGTGCAGGAGTTGGCCATTCGGCCCTTCGAGCCTGCACCGCCATTCAATATCATATCATATATATACAGCGCGGAAACAGGCCTTTTCGGCCCACCAAGTCCGCGCCGCCCAGCGATCCCCGCACACTAACACTATTAACACTATCCTACACACTAGGGACAATTTTTACATTTACCCAGCCAATTTACCTACATACCTGTACGTCTTTGGAGTGTGGGAGGAAACCGAAGATCTCGGAGAAAACCCACGCAGGTCACGGGGAGAACGTACAAACTCCTTACAGTACAGCACCCGTAGTCAGAATCGAACCTGAGTCTCCGGCGCTGCATTCGCTGTAAAGCAGCAACTCTACCGCTGCGCTACCGTGCCGCCCACTGGCTGATCTTCCAACTCAGTATCCCGTACCTGCCTTCTCTCCATACCCCCTGATCCCTTTAGCCACAAGGGCCACATCTAACTCCCTCTTAAATATAGCCAATGAACTGGCCTCATCATGGCTGATCTATCTCTCCCTCCTAACCCCATTCTCCTGCCTTCTCTCCATAACCTCTGACATCTGCACTAATCAAGAATCTATCTATCTCTGCCTTAAAAATCTCCACTGACTTGGCCTCTACAGCCTTCTGTGGCAAAGAATTCCATCCCCTCTGACTAAAGAAATTTCTCCTCAACTCCTTCCTAAAAGAATGTCCTTTAATTCTGAGTCCTAGACTCTCCCACTAGTGGAATCATCCCCTCCACATCCACTCTATCCAAGCCTTTCACTACTCTGTATGTTTCAATGAGGTCCCCCCTCATTCTTCTAAACTCCAGTGCGTACAGGCCCAGTGCCGACAAATGCTCATCATAGGTTAACCTACTCATTCCTGGGAACCTTGTAAACCTTGAGATGATTGACCTCCAACAACTCCCTTTGGGTCAGGTATGACTCATACCACTGGAGTGTTTTCCTTTGATGCTCATGGACTTCAGTTTTACCAGGGCAACTTAATGCCACATTCAGTCAAATGCTGCTTTGATTTCAAGAGTGTCATTCTCACCTCAGATCTAGAATTTATTGCTATATCCATGTTTAGATCGAGGCTGTGATGATGTCTGCAGCTGAGTTGTTCAAGTGAAACATAAGAACTTGTCAAATAAAAGAGAGAGGTCTATCAATCCTTGCACCCTAACATTCAATAAGATCATAGATGATTTTGTTTTAATCTCTGTTCCACCTTCATGCGTTAACCCATGTCCTTTGAATCCCTTAATATTTAACATTTATTGATCTCTATCTCAAATGTACTCAACAACAGACACTCAAGGGCAATTAGGGAAGGAATTCCAAAACACTCGCCATGCTCTGGGTGAGGAAGTCTCCTTCCGTCCTTTAATTTGAAACTGTGACCTTTGCCTCCAGTTACTCAGTCAGGGAAAGCAATATTCTATCATGTCCCCAATGGACTTTCTATGTATAGATGTGATCTATTGTCATTCTTCTAAACTCCAAGGTGTGTAGCCCACATATCTTTAATCTTTCCTCATAAGACTCAAATGCCATTACAAAAATCAATTTGGTGCATGTTTGCACATTCTGTCTGAGGAAGGTAATCCGTCCTTAGACAGAGAAACAGTTCTACACAATATTCTATGTCCCGTCTCACCAGGGGCCTAAATAATTTCAATAAGTTGTCTATTGCACTCAAATAAGCTTACAAAAGGGTTCACATACTACTTGTCTTCTTCATGCTTTCTAAACATATACATTAATTTGTAGTGATTCCTGTACAGTGATGTCCTGGTGCCTTTGAACACAAACATTGTTCAAACTCTCAGCATTTTAAAAAAATTCTCTGCTATTCCTTTTATAAACAAAATGAATGTGTCATATATTCCATATTGCACACCATCTGTCATATTCTCGTCTGTTCACCTGGCTTGTTTATAACTCCCTGAGGTCCCCATGTATCTTCCTCACAGCCCACACAACCATCCAACTCTGTATCACGAGCAAGCAAGTACTGATTGTGAATGATCAGCCGTGATCACATTGAATGACGGTGCTGGCTCGAACGGCTGAATGGCCTAGTCCTGCACCTATTGTCTATTGTCTATTGTCTATTGTAACAAGTTGGGGCCCTTCTTAATCTTCAAATATGGGTGACTGGGTGCTCTGCAGCCACTGTAGGTTGTGGGTGATCAGGTTGCCTGAGATACTGTCTGAGAAGAGCTTCCTTTGCAGATCCTTGAGGGTTACCACATAGATGTTCCTGCAGCAGAGTTGCAGTTGTGCTGCAGGAACTAATGCAGATAATGCAGATTGAAAAATTGTTCGGAGTCATGGTGGGGGTATGTGAATATCATTGCAGTCTGTCACTGGGAGGATAGCATAATTTGCTACAGTTAGCCTGAATCTGGGTTGTTGTCATGAAGTCTTGTGCTAGTCTCTGACAACAGAGTTTTTTATTATAAAAGAACAGTCCTTTAAGCATTTTTTAGGAGGACAAGGACTCTGTTTGAATTACGTTTCCCTACTGCTTTTTTAATCACACCTTTCTGGGACACCATTCTAGCAGCTATACAGTTCAGCCTGGTGAAAGATCTTGCTGATGAATTAGTCCTGGTGAAGGACATACAACCTCACGGCCAGGATCCATGTTGTGCCACTTGCTATCCTCAGTGTACCTTCCCAGTGGTGCTCAGCATGGAGGATACTGATCATTAGATTATGCGGAACAGTAGATGATATCTAGCAGGAGGTTACCTTATTTATGTTTCACCAGAAGCTTAAGACTTTTGGAGTCGATGTTTTGGAATTCCTAAGGTTTAATTCCTCTCAAATGTATCCCATCATGTCACCCACTCAGTTGAGTTTGGCTTTCAGTCAATCAGGATACATGTAGAGATGGCAATGATCAAGTCTGAAACATAAAAGAGGGCAAGTTGGGAGCAAAAAGGCTGAAGCAGCATCCTTGCATTGAGAACAATTACTAATATGGGCGTGAGCAAAGATGGCCACCGGTTTAGTTACCTCCGAACCCACAGAAATGGAGAGGAAGTAAGTTATCCTAAATCTCAAGGGACTGCCAAAGAAGGAGATTCAAGTATGAGGAAATATTTCTATGGCATCTTTGCATCTCTTCAAAAGTTCCCAATTTTAATGGAAATGGACAGCAGTTTAACAAAGTGCTGAAATGACTAAGCAGGCAGGCAGCATCTCTTTTAGACATGGATAGGTGACATTTCCGAAGGGGACCTGTTTTTAATATGAAGAGTCCCAACCGGAAATGACACTATCCATGTCCGAAAGAGATGCTGTCTGATCCACTGAGTAACTAAGTAACTCCAGCACTTTGTGTTTTTTCTCTGGTAAAGCAGCATCTGCAGTTCCTTGTGTCTCTTGGACACCAGTTTTTTAAAGTCATTTCAAAGAGAAGAGTGTTGATTGCAAAACAAATTATACCCATTAGTTTTCGAAGAAATTATTTGAGCAATTTTCTGGCTTCACTCATTATCACTAGCTGAGCAGGCAACAAAAACAAAACACTGAGCAGCCTGTGCACTGGGTCTTCCGATCGGTACTGCTTATGGTCAAAGCTCCCTGACTGACAGACTGAGCAAGTAACCTCCTCTAGGGCATTGGAACTAGCTGCTATGAGGTGTTTGAGAGGATGATTTGTCTGAAGAGTTATCCGAACACAACTGTGCAACATCTGTTCTATGCTTCACTTGACGATATAAAACACAGCAAAATCTCATTGTCTGGAGAATCATAGCCATGAATCCATGTCCTGCTTCACTGTGACTAAATGTGTTTGACTACCAGCTGGCTATAACAGCAGGGTACCTGAACTGTTACTTACGCTTCTTAGCATCATCACAAAAAGCATTAAAGCATCTGGCTAGGACGTTGACCTTAGCTTTCTAAGGCAGAGGAGGAACTTGTGAATTAGCCTGATTTATACAGCAAAACTCTGATTGTCAAATGTGCATATTCACCATCGTAAGCAATTGGTTTTTTTTCCTAGTTTGATCAATAGTGCACTCAGCTGGAAAACATAAGGAAACAGTCCAGATAGAAACTGTGATAGAAATAAGAGGATTTTTGGTGACTTTTTCAAAAATGTAACAGTTCTATGTTAATTATATTTCAGAAAACTGGCTTGCAAATTGCGACACGGTCTCTTTGAATCTGGAGTCAGGTGTAACATTTGGAATGTAACAATTAAATCTTCATCTTTAGTAAGTATCACTTACAGTTTGTACCCCTCAACAGCACCTTCAATATGAAAGATGCCAAGAAAGCCACTGAAGGAAGTTGGGACCTTTTCCTTGAGGAAGTCAAGTTGGGTCGGAAGGTCAAGGAGAACTAAAAGTTTCCAGTTAGAATGTGTGGAGTGAATGGAGGGCTATGTCTTTGAGAAAGAAGAAATTACTATGGGGCAGAAAGATGAGGTAAAAGAGCTCAATTATGCTCAATTATTCTAACTAGACTCATTCTCACAATTCATGTTACATTGTTGTTGATTTATTGTGTAATTTGTCCAGTATGTCAAGTTCTGAATAATGAGTAAATGGCAAAATTGCAGGCAATTTGCAGAAATATACAAAGGTATAGAGTAGTTATAATGAGGGGCCAAGTAACAAAACAAAGTAAAATAGTAACTGCATAAAGGGAAAAAAAGTGAGAAATTCATCTCACCCAATCAAAGAAATTCTATATTCCCAATCATAGATATTTCACCTATCTCTCCCTTCTCTTACTGAAAATTACTCTAACTTTCTCTGTTTCCCAATTGTGATAAAGGGTCCTGGGTCTGAAACATTGACCATTTCTCTTTCCAGTTGCTGACTGACCTGCTGAGTGCTTTTATTTCAGATTTTCAGCATCTGAACTTTCCGATCTTCAAAAAATTGCTTCCAGCTAATCAAGGGAAGGTAGCAATATTTGATTTAAACTGACATAGAATAAGTGCAGGGTCTTTCAAAGGGACGGTACCGGGGAAACAATGATCATATCATCAGAATGAATAGCAACAGGGGGAAACAAAGGATTTATCAAATATAAAAGTACAGAACCGGTTGAAGATGCTACAGTGACTTGAAAGCCAATTTCACTTGGTCAATTGAAAACAAAATTAATAAACAAGAGTAACTGAGAAATGGAGATGGTTATGACAGAGTTGAAACATTCACATGATAAAATGAGAGGAGTAAAGATGTTACATAAGGAGGTTCCATGTCTGACTGAGGATATCAAGGTTAAAGAAAGAATATGAAAAATGTAGGAGTCAAAATAGAGAACAAAGCTGACGATAAAAATAGTACAAAGATCTAAGAAAGAGAATAAGAGAAGCAAAGGAAGATGAGAATAATTGAGTAGCTAACATAAAAGGTTGCCCAAAAGTTATTCAGAAATGCATAAACATTAGAACGGTATTCAATAGAAGATTGCGACTGATTATGGATTTAAATATTCTGGTGGAGCCAGGAGTCATGGCTGAGGCACCAAAGACTACTTGATTTGCCACAATAGCGAATATTACCAATAAAGCAGCAAAGGAGAGGACACCAGTTCAGTTTTATTAAGCATAATAGGTAAAGAAGAGGAACATACAACTAACAGTTCCCAAATTTTAAAATTCACGACCTGGATAAGGTCAATCTGGATAGATTGATCCATCTGGATGGTCTATTTGGATAGACTTGAGAAACTGGTACACTGGTACCATGACAGTTGTATTCTAATAGAGAGAAGTGATGTGATAATGTCAATAGCAATAATGTAGTGAGGTTTTATAATGTAAATAATATAATTTGAAAAGAGGTTCCCAATGTTGGGGGAGTCCAGAAGCAGGGGACACAGTCTAAGAATAAAGGGGAGGCCATTTAAAACTGAGGTGAGAAGAAACTTTTTCACCCAGAGAGTTGTGAATTTCTGGAATTTTCTGCCACAGAAGGCAATGGAGGCCAATTCGCTGGATGAATTAAAAAGAGAGTTAGATAGAGCTCTAGAGGCCAGTGTAATTAAAGGATATGGGGAGAAGGCAGGCACAGGTTACTGATTGTGGATGATCAGACATGATCACAATGAATGGCAGTACTGGCTCAAAGGGCCAAATGGCCTGCTGCACGTATTTTCTATGTCTGTGTGGGTTCAAAGGTTCAAGGTTCAAGAATGGGATCATATGTATATACAAATCTTGGAGGTTGTTAGAACAAGTTAAGAGAGTCCTTCCATGTCTTACCTTTGTTAAAAGCAATACAGTGTGAACGTACACTGGTTAGGTCTCAGTTAAAGAATTATGATCAATTCAAGGTGCTGCACATCACATTAATAAGATTACAGAAGAGATTTATTAGAATGGTATAAGGCATAAAGCTTCATTACATGGAGGGATTTGAGAAGGTAAGGATGTGACTCACTATAACAGAGAAGGTTAGATTGAGATTTGATCAAGGGCAACTTTTTAAAAATCATGAGCAGTTTGGATAGAATACAGAAGGAGAACTCATTCTGCTGACAGATGCTGACGAAGCTGATTTGATACTGAATCTGAAGTGGCGTGAGGTTACCTTTTTTACAAAATGGATTATTGCAATCATGATACACTGCATGAAATAACTTCACTAGTGACATTCAAAAAAGGATTGGATAAATATTTGAAGCGTTTACCATGAGGAAAGACCAGGAGTGTGGGAGTAATTGGACTGCTCCATTACAGAGATGGGAGACAGGCGTGACAAAGCCAGAACCACACAGTTCCCAAATTAACAGATTTCATCGATGTTTGAAATTACCTTCCTTTTTCTGTTTTCTATTCCTCTTGAAATGAACTAATGCTTCGCACTGTTGATGTCCTTTTCCATTCTGCTTTTCCTAAATTTGCCCATTCCATTCTCAGAACTCTTTACCTCATTGCTCAAATTATATTCTTTTCTTCTTACTCTTGATAAAATGAGGCATCCACTCTTCATAATGTTGAATTTGCCAAGTTTTAGTTTAGCTTAGTTGAGAGATACATAACGGAAACAGGACCTTCAGCCCACCAAGTCCGCACCGACCAGCGATCCTCGCACAATAACACTATCCTATACATGCTAGGGACAATTTACACTTATATTAAGCCAATTAACCCACAAATTTGTATGTCTTTGGAGTGTGGGAGGAAACCGAAGATCTCGGAGAAAACCCACGCAGTCACAGAGAGAACGTCCAAACTCTATACACACAGCAGTAGTCGGGATCGAACCCGGGTCTCTGGCACTGCAAGACAGCTGTAAGTCAAAAGACTTTAATTGTATCAACAATGGAACAATAAAATTCTTACTTGCAGCAGCATTACAGGCCTGTAACACATAATAAACAATATATAATAAGTAATAGATAATAAAGAAAAATTCAATAAATTAAGAAACCCCATTACCAGTGCCAAAACCATTGAGTCCTACTGCAATCAAAGACAGTCCATAATTAAGTGGTTAGTGTTGTGTTCAAGAGCCTGATGATTGTTGGGAAAAAGCTATTCTTGAACCTGGTGGTCACAGTTTTCAGACTCTTATACCTTCTTCCCTATGGTAGGAGTGAAGTCAGAGCGTGGCCAGAATCTGTTTTTCTCTGTAACTCCCCCTGTACAGACTAACGTTTGTCTTCCTGTATTTAGGCTCAGTCTTCACTATAACTATAATTTGGCAACATCTTCAACTTTTGGTACCCTACCTCATACTTCTGAAATCATTCCTGGATAACAATTTTCCCAGCACCAATTTATGAACAACACCACTTCCCTCATTTTACCAGTCCAAGAAGCTCCCCTTAATTCCTAAGTCTGAAGAAGGGTTCTGACCTGAAGTGTTACCCCCTCCTTCTATAGGCATATGCTGTCTGACCCAATTACTTCCTCCAACATTTTGTGTTTCAGCATCTGTAGTTGCTTGTGTCTCCTCTTAACTCCTCTGCTCTTTTCTACTTTGGAGCCTTGTCTAACACTATATTGATACTTGGTTGGCACCAACTTGCCCTGACCTTTGTTCTTCTCACGCAAGGCCTTCACCAGTCCATGATTCCACACCAAGTGCATAGCTCTTGTTTACACATCTATTTATTCATTTTTAAATAACTTAATAAGGTTAATTTAAATTAAACTTCAATTTGGAAATCTATGATAAATACATTTTATTGTATTTTCCATTTTTTAATGTTTTGCTATCTAACTTTTGGCTAAGCTTCTCCAGAGATACTGCCTGTCCCGCTGAGTTACTCCAGCATTTTGTGTCTATCATGTAGACTAATCCTCTTTAATCTCAGACAGTCTGCCTGAAGCTTTCTTTCTTCCTTAACAATTGTAATAATATTTAACTTTTACTATTACTATTTCCTCAGTTGGCACTTTCAGTGAATAATATTCAACATCCTCTTCTTTTCAGTATTATCGCCCTGGAGATTACACTGAGCATTCTTTTGATACTTTCTCCCTTCATTCCCCTTTTTTCTTATAATGTTTTTATCAACTTATTTTATCATCCACGACACTTCCATCTGATCTTTCTTTTCCAGTCTCTAACTGAATTTACAACTTCCTTCCTAATTTGTTGATGTGCCTTTTTATTATCCTCACCTCTATACAGGGAGTTCTGCTATAATGCATCCCTAGGAAACCTCATGTTATAAAAAATCACATTATAAAACAATTGTGTCAATGGGGGAAAAGGGGGTTAGGAGCTAGAGAACTTCAGATTTCAGCCAGGAAGTGACACACCTGGCGTCCTGGTGCCATCGCAACAACCTGGAGCTCAATGCTTTCAAGACAGTGGAACTGATTGTAGACTTTAGGAGAGCTCCCCCTCCCCTCCCACTCACCATCAACAACACCACAGTCACATCTGTTGAGTCATTTAAATTTCTTGGAAACATCATCTCCAAAGACCTTAAATGGGGGGCCACCATCGACACCACAGTCAAAAAGGCCCAACAGAGGATGTACTTCCTGTGGCAGCTGAGGAAACACAATCTGCCACAGACAATAATGGTCCTATTCTATACTGCCATCGTAGAGTCCGTCCTCACCTTCTCCATCATGGTCTGGTTTGGCTCAGCCACCAAGCACGACATCCGGAGGCTGCAACAAATCGTTCGATCAGCTGAAAAGGTTGTTGGCTGAAGTGACGAACTGTACACTTCAAGGGCCAGGAAGTGAGCGGGTAAGATCATCTCTGACCCCTCCCTCTGGAAGGCGACTCCGGACTGTCAAAGCAGCCACAGCCAGACATAAAACAGTTTTTTTCCGCGAGTTGTAGCTCTACTGAATAACCAAATGTCTGTAGTCTCTCTTTGCTCTGGTTTATTTCACTCACATATTTAAATCATAATGTTGTATTCTTAATGTTTTAATTGTTTGTATACTTTATTCTTAATTGTTTACTGTATGTTGGTGTTGTTACTTGCAAGCGGAACACCAAGGCGCATTGCTTGTATGTGTACATACTTGGCCAATAAACTTAAACTGATTCAATAACAAAGTTATTTCTCCCACAGGATTTTTAAATATAAAGATCTTAATAGCTACAAGTTTATTTTTGTTACTACAAGCTAAAAATACTATAGGCTTTATTTGTATAATAGAATATCATTGCACAGCTGTTAATCAAAGTTAATCATGTCAATTTCCATGACCACCCTCAATGAAACTGACAGACTATGTTCTTAAGAGATGATGGAATCTGGTTACTGCAAGGAAGTTACATGGAAACATCCTAAACTGGGGTTTTTTTGCACCCCATAAGACAGTTTTTTTTCTGTTTGTCAATTTCCAAAGTAATTGTTAAGTGGTTCTTTAGTTCTGCATAAAAATCATTTTATAATCAATTTGCATGCATAATTCAAATGGTGATCCCTAATTCATCCTTCACGTTATGTCCAATTTGCATTATGAAAACATGTATTATAACAGAACTGCTAGCTGTACTTTATGCACACTTTATATGCCTTTTCTTTCCTGTGTTTCAGTTTTATCCTGCACTCAGCACAACTTAACAAATTTTCTTTTCATTTTAATTGGACTATGTTTATCCCGAGCTTTGTTTATCTTCCTTTCTATTTATTATCCGTTGCAGTGTGACTTCTTTGCCAATAGTTCCCCCTGGATCTCCCTAGTTCTATTCCATTGCAGTTGGATTTCTCCCAACTAGTCCTTTAGTTTTTTATGAACTGCACATCTATCCCCATCACTACCTAGAAGTTCATTTTATTGTGATCATTATTCCATACTCTAACTCCCACAGTTAGTTCTCTAACCTGACAAAATTCATTTTTTTGCTGAAGTATCCCTATGCTTCTTACATACTAGGCCAGAACAGAATTATTATCCCCTTTTGATTCTGCCTGCAAAATTAATGTAAATTCACCATATGCTCGAGAGCATATTGCATGTCTCTACAGAATATTATAGAACACAGCAACAAAATCACACTTGCTGGGTCTGCATCTTTCTTGGCCAGTGGTAGTTTTCATTTTTTATAGTAACCAAAGGAAAGATGCTGAAAAACATTTGATCAGAAGAACATGGTCATAGATTTATAAATAAATAATTGAAATGGCAGGGAAAATTCTGAGTTTCCAACATTTGCCATTGGTGCAGGGATCTTGCAGAAGTTTAGTTTAGTTTAGAGATACAGCACCAAAACAGGCCCTTTGGCCCACTGAGTCTGCGCTCACCAGCAATCAAAGATACACTAGCACTACAATACACACTAGGGATAATTTACAGAAGCCAATTAACCTACAAACCTGCACATCTTTGAGATGTGGGAGGAAACTGGAGCACACAGAGAAAACCCACGCGGTCGAAGGGACAACATACAAACTCTATACAGATAGCACCTGTAGTCAGGGTCGAACACGGGTCACTTGTAGTCAGGGTCGAACACGGGTCACAGGCATTGTAAAGCAGCAACTTTAGCGTAAGGGGTGATCACTGGTCGGTGCGAACGTGGTGGGCCGAAGGGCCTGTTTCCGCACTGTACCTCTAAAGTCTAAAAGTAAAGGCAGAGCAGGTAGAAGGGACTGAATAGCCAACTTCAGGTTTATGTTTAAGTTTATTATTATCATGTGCACTAATGCATTGTAAAAAACTTTGTTTCTCATCCTCCCATTTCGTGAATTATTAAATACGTTCAGAGTATTTATTGTACAATGCGAGAATAGCTTATATTTTGATTTGTTTTGTCTCTCTTATCTCAATACAGATGTGCCTTGGGAAATGAGGGTTATTGCTACCACAAGAGTTGCTTTCTCCCTTTCACTTTCCAATCAAAGGTTGAAAAAACAGTTGCAAACTCAACTCTTAAGTAAACTGTAAAGACGGAAAATATAGAGAAGGAGTATCAAGAGAAAAGTAAAGGGGTGCATGTTAACTGGAGATGAGAAGCATTTGGTAATGTTATTTTGGTATTTATGTGTCCCATGTGACAGGCAAAGCTTGCTGCTTCATTAACTTTTTGCTTCTGAAATAAGGTTCTCAACTGAAAGTGTAAATAGGTCAGGAGTGTAAAGTATTCAAAGAAGCATTGATATTTTATAAAGCCCCAGGTTACTCCTAATAAACAACAGCAATAAAGTGCAAGTGTTAGATTATAAAACTAACACTAAAGCAAGGGAAAGTGAAAAATCAATTGACTGAAAGCCCGCATAAAGAAGCAAATGGAAACAAAGTGGAAAAGATATACAAAATATATTTATTTAAATCGCAGGGGATTTTGAAGTTAACAGTAAACCTTTATAAATATATTATGAAAAGCCTGTGTGTTATGGAAATATGGGCTCACTAAATTCGTTGCAAGTGAAAACTTAAGGGATTATATAAGAAATGGTGGTGTTATTAAAAGAGTACTTTGTTACAAAATATAGAACATAAAATAGCACAGGAACAGGCCCTTCGATCCACAATGTCTGTGCCGAACATAATGCCAAGATAAACTAATCTTATCTGCTTGTCATATCCCTCCATTCCTCGCTGATCCATGTGCCTATCGAAAAGCCTCTTAAACACCATTATCATATCTGTTATATCATATATGATGGAGGATGCCATCATCCACCTGCTCCATAGTTCCTAGATTAACTCCCCTTCCCCCCCCCCCCCCCCCCCCCGCCCCATCACCTCCCCAATCTTTGCATATCCCCAATTCCTTTCCACTCGTCACTTTAATGTTTCATGTATCTTGTTGTGTTATATGACTGTTGGCAGACCAATTTCTCTCCTGGGATAAATAAAGTTCTATCGTATCGTATCGTATCGTATCGTCACCACCACCACCATCCTTCACAGCATGTTCCCACCACGCCCTGCACATCTCCCTCAAACTTTGCTCTTCTCATCTTAAAGTTATGCCCTCTAATCTTTGACATTACCATCCTGGGTATAAGGTTCGAACAGTCGACTCATCTATGTCTCTCATAGTTTTATATACATGTACCCTTTTTCCATAGTGGTGGAAGATAGCAAAGTAAGAGTGGTATAAAGAAATGTACAGATAAGTCACGACAAAAATAATTGTGGATGTATTATGTACGATGACTGCTTTGGAGCCATTAACTGAAATTGTGAGAAGCTTGACAGTTATGACTATAACACTAAGCTGTGGAAATTGTCTTTTTTTTAGCAATTTCCTCAGATCAGAAATTGGAAAATACTATATGTTACTCTATTACCTAAGAGTGACAGAGAGAAACCAGGAAACAATAGACCTCTCAGTTTAATGTCATTTTGGGGATTAGTATTGATGCATACTTGATTTTGTCTATGAAAGCTGAAAGTTACAAAAGCGCACAGATAGATTATGGGAGTGGGTCTATTTCAGGGTGTGGAAAATTGATGTTATCCTTTCTACTTTGAAAAGAACAAATTGTTTTAATTTTTTTCCTAATGATAAATGTCTGGAAACTTGAGGAGCAAAGAAATACGATGTCCATAGACTGAAAGCCAGTGCACAAGCATAAAAAAGTGATCGAAAAGACAAATGGAGTTTTTCCCAATTCAAAAATAAGGAAGCTATTCTGCTATTTTTCAAAGCATTTCTGTAATATTGTATTCAGTCTAGGATTTTGAGCCTCGCTGAAGATGTATTGGTTTTGAAAGAGCACAACAGAGATTACAGGGCATAAAGAATAAAATATAAGGACATATTGTGTTGACTTAGTTTATATCCTCTTGAACATTGAGGAACGTGCAGAGATGCAGTTAAGGAGTGTAAAAGTATCAAGGGTTACAAAAGGTCACATGGAAAGAAATTATGCGTTCATGTGGGAGTACTCACGGTAAAATGTTAAATTATAAATGAGGTCGTGAAGTATTCTCACACAAAATTCAGAACATTCTTACCTTTTAAAGCTTGAGATCTATTGATATGCAAAAAACACAAAACGCTTCTCTGGAGGACGTGGATAAGTGACAGTTTGAGTTGGGACCCTCTTCAGACTGATTGCAGTAGTTTAGAAATACAGCATGGAAACAGGCCCTTCAGCCCACCGAGTCGGTGCCAACCAACGATCACCCTAGTTCTATCTACCAACTAGTTACAATGCCCTTCATAATGTTCGGAACAAAGACCCATAATTCTTTTTTTTTGCCTCTGTGCTCCACAAATTGAGATTTAGAATAGAAAAAATCACATGTGGTTAAAGTGAACCTTGTCAGATTTTAATAAAGGCCAGTATTATACATTTTGGTTTCACCATGTAGAAATTACAGCAGTGTTTATCCATAGTCCCCCCATTTCAGTGCAAACATAATGTTTGGGACACAGCAATGTCATGTAAATGAAAATAGACTTGTTTAATATTTTGTTGCATTTCCTTTGCATGCAATGACTGCTTGAAGTCTGCGATTCGTGGACATCACCAGTTGCTGGGTGTCTTCTCTGGTGATGCTCTGCCAGGCCTGTATTGCAGCCATCTTTAGCTTATGCTTGTTTTGAGGGCTAGTACCCTTCAGTTTTCTCTTCAGCATATAAAAGGCATGCTGAATTGGGTTCAGATCGTGTGATTGACGTGGCCACTCAAGAATTGACCAATTCCTTTGTTGCTTTAGCAGAATGTTTTGGATCATTGTCTTGCTGTTGAATGAACCGCCAGCCATTGAGTTTTGAGGCATTTGTTTGAACGAGCAGATAGGATGTGTCTATGCACTTAAGAATACATTATGCTACTACCATCAGCAGTTGTATCATCGATGAAGATAAGTGAGCCAGTACCTTCAGCAGCCAAACATGCCAGACCATAAAACCCCCACCACTGTGTTTCACAAATGAGGTGGTATGCTTTGGATCTTGGGCAGTTCCTTCTCTCCTCCATACTTTGCTCTTGCCATCACTCTGATACAAGTTAATCTTCATCTTATCTGTCCACAAGACCTTTTTCCAAAACTGTGGTTGTTCTTTTAAGTACTTCTTGGCAAACTGTAACCGGGCCATCCTATTTTTGTGGCTAACCGGTGGTTTGCATCTTGCAGTGTAGCCTCTGTATTTCTGTTCCTAAAGTCTTCTTTGAACAGTGGTCATTGACAAATCCACACATGACTCCTGAAGAGTTTTTCTGATCTGTCGAACAGGTGTTTGGGGATTTTTCTTTATTATAGAGAGAATTCTTCTGTTAACAGCTGTGGAGGTCTTCCTTGGCCTGCCAGTCCCTTTGCGATTAATAAGCTCATCAGTGCTCTCTTTCTTCTTAATGATGTTCCAAACAGTTGATTTTGGTAAGCCTAAGGTTTGGCTGATGTCTCTAACAGTTTTATTCTTGTTTCTCAGTCTCATAATGGCTTCTTTGACTTTCATTGGCACAACTTTGATCCTCGTTAATGAACAGCAATAAAAGTTTCCTAAGGTGATGGAAAGACTGGAGGAAAGACTAGGTGCTGAGAGTTCTCATACCTGCATTAAGGAGGCAATCAAACACACCTGAGCAATTACGAATGTCTGTGAAGCCACGTGTCCCAAACATTATGGTGCCCTGAAATGGGGGAACTATATATAAACACAGCTGTAATTTATACATGGTGAAACCAAAATGTATAAAAATGGACTTTAATAAAATCTGACAATGTACACTTTCACCACAATTATTCCATTACAAATCTCAAATTGTGGAGTACAGATGCAAATAAATAAATGTTTTTCTTTATTATAGAGATAATTCTTCTGTCATCAGCTGTGGAGGTCTTTGCCATGTCAAGTCAAGTCAAGTCAAATTTATTTGTCACATACACATACTCGATGTGCAGTGAAATGAAAGTGGCAATGCCTGCGGGTTGTGCACAAAAAGAATTACAGTTACAGCATATAAATAAAGTTAATAAGTTACTAAACATAGCACAAAAAGTGTCGACAAAAATTTAGTCTCTGGGGTTATCAAAGTTGACAGTCCTGATGGCCTGTGGGAAGAAGCTCTGTCTCATCCTCTCCGTTTTCACAGCGTGACAGCGGAGGCGTTTGCCTGACCGTAGCATCTGGAACAGTCCGTTACTGGGGTGGCAGGGGTCCCTCATGATCTTGCTTGCTCTGGATCTGCACCTCCTGATGTATAGGTCCTGCAGGGGGACGAGTGTAGTTCCCATGGTGCGTTCTGCCGAACGCACTACTCTCTGCAGGGCCATCCTGTCCTGGGAAGAGCTGTTCCCAAACCAGACTGTAATGTTGCCGGACAGGATGCTCTCTACAGCCCCAGAGTAGAAGCAATGAAGGATCCTCAGCGACACTCTGAATTTCCTCAGTTGTCTAAGGTGGTAAAGGCGCTGCTTAGCCTTACCCACCAGTGCGGCAATGTGCGTTGCCCACGTCAGATCCTCTGCGATGCGGACTCCCAAGTATTTGAAACTGCTCACCCTATCCACAATAGACCCATTTATCTCCAGTGGCGTGTACGTCCTTGGATGTTTAGCCCTTCTGAAGTCCACAATCAGCTCCTTTGTTTTAGTGACATTCAAGAGGAGGCTATTGTCCTGACACCAGAGTGCCAGATCAGCCACCTCCTCCCGGTAGGCCTTCTCATCGTTGTTGGAGATCCGGCCAACCACCACAGTGTCATCAGCAAACTTGATGATGGAGTTTGAGCTGAACCTGGCCCTACAGTCATGTGTGTACAGGGAGTACAGTAGGGGGCTAAGGACGCAGCCCTGGGGGGATCCTATGTTCAGGGTGAGGGAGCTAGATGTGTGTTCCCCCATCCTGACCACTTGGGGCCTGGCAGTGAGAAAGTCCAGGACCCAGGCACACAGAGGGGTGCTATGCCCCAGTTCCAGCAGCTTCTCAACCAGTCTGCTGGGGACTATTGTGTTGAATGCTGAACTAAAGTCAATGAACAGCATCCTCACATAGCCCCCCTGGCTGTCCAGATGAGAGAGAGCGGTGTGTAGAACCTGGGAGACCGCATCATCCGTGGACCTGTTCGGACGGTATGTGAACTGTAGTGGGTCCATGTTGCGAGGAAGGAGGGCGCAGATGTGCTTCTTGACTAGCCTCTCAAAGCATTTCATGACAACCGAGGTGAGGGCCACCGGTCGGTAGTCATTTAAACACGCTGGAGAGGCATTCTTTGGCACCGGTACAATGATGGATCTTTTGAAGCATGCAGGGACCACGGACTTTGCCAAGGAGAGGTTGAATATTGTGGTGAGCACTGGAGCAAGCTGAGTAGCACAAGACTTTAGTACTCGCCCAGATATACCATCTGGGCCTCCAGCTTTCCTCGTGTTCACACGCGTCAGAGCCCACCTCACCTCATGCTCGGACACCGAGAATGTGTGCACATCCCCGGCGGTGGATCCCCCTCCAGCCTCGCTAGCCAGCGCCCCTTCGGTGCTGTTTTTAGACGGCGAGCTGGTGGTGTTACCCGTCTCAAACCGTGCGTAAAAAGAGTTCAGGTCATCAGCTAAGGAGGAGCCGGCACTTCCGGTTGAGGGGGTGCTGGACCTGTAGCTAGTTATAGTCCGTAGCCCCTGCCAAAGGCGCCTGGTGTCCTGCTGCTCCATCTGTGACTCCATCTTGACCCGTTATCTCCTTTTTCCATCCTTCACTGCCCTTCGCAGTCGGTAGGACTCTCCCTTGTAGTCGTCCATGTTGCCGGATGCCAGGCCGGAGTTGTAAGCAGCGGTGCGAGCATTCAAGGCCGCGCGAATAGACCTGTCCACCCAGGGTTTTTGGTTAGGGAAGATACTGACCCTTACCGTGGGGATGATGGTATCGGCTATTGTGGCAATGAAGTCCGTAACCGCTTCCGCAAACTCATTTACGTCTCTGGAACTTTCTTGGAACATGTTCCAGTCGACTTCGCTCAGTGCATCCTGCAGCATGGCCTCTGAATGGTCAGCCCACCGCTTTACATCCCTCGTCACTGTCGCTTCCCGTACTATCCGTTGTTTGTACTCCGGCAGCAGGAAAATGGCAGCGTGGTCAGATTTCCCAAAAGGAGGGAGAGAAACGGCCTTGTAGCCTTTCCAGAACGGCGTGTAGCAGTGGTCCAAAGTTCTTTCCCCCCTGGTGACACACGTGATGTGTTGGTAGAAGTTGGGCATGACCTTTTTGAGATTTCCCCTATTGAAGTCTCCAGCCACCAGCACAGCCGCATCAGGGTTCTTGTTTTGGTGTTGACACAACACATCGTGTAGGGTGGACAGTGCCACGTCGGTGTCCGCATGCGGTGGGATATAGACGGCTGTGATGATCACCGAGCTGAACTCCCGGGGTAGGTAGAATGGTCGGCATGAGATAGTTAGATGTTCCAGGTCCGGCGAGCAGGAACGAGAAAGCGTCTTAATATTCCCAGGATTACACCAGTTATTATTGGTCAAGAAGCAGACTCCTCCGCCCTTGGATTTCCCGGATTCTTCCATTCTGTCCGCCCGGAAAACAGTGAAGGACTCGGATGGGCAGATCACCTGGTCAGGCACCAGCGGGGTCAGCCATGTTTCAGTCAGACAAAGGATGTTACAGTTCTTTATGTCCCTCTGGAATCTGATCCTCGCCCTCAGGTCATCCAGCTTGTTCTCCAGGGACTGGACGTTGGCCAGAAGTATGCTGGGCAGAGGTGGACGTAAGGCTTGGGTTCTCAGCCTGTTCCGAATCCCCCCTCGCTTCCCTCGTGTTTTTTCCGACTTCCCCACTGACCTGCGTTCCCACTGCTGCTGCCGCGGTGCGCTCCTTTGATGATCTCTATTGGTATATCGGTGAGTAGATTTCTGTTTAATAGTGCTCCTGTAGCGCTCGAGTTTAATTTTACGAGCGTTTCCCGGTCGTACATTGGTTAATGTTAAGTGCTAGCACACGCTAGAGCACTTAGGGATAATTTTAAAGGAAACATACCAGTTTAAAACGCACAGTTCCCGCAGAGCTACCACGACGGCGACTGGACTGGACCGCGCCATATGGCGTCCCAAACATTATGGAGGGCACTGTATATCCTACACACTAGGGCCAATTTACAGAAGCCAATTAACCTACAAACCTGTACTTTTTTGGAATGTGGGAGTAAACCAGAGGACCTGGAGAAAAACCACATGGTCACCGGGAGAACATATAAACTCTGTATAGACAGTGCCCGTGATCAGGATTAAACCCGGGTCTCTGGTGCTGTAAGGCTGCAGCTCCTTCACTGCACATCTGTGCCACCCAAAGTAGGGGAGAGAAGGCTGGAAGAGTCGTGGGGGTGGGACAAATCTAGGCAAGTGATATGTAGATACAGATGAGGGGGGAGGGGGGGTGATTAGCAGAAGGTGGACGACTGATGTGCATTTGGTAAGGGTGTCCAAATGGTTAATAAATGGAGTTGAAAAGCAAACCAGCCTTTGAATGGTAGGGCAGGTTCAAAGGCCAAGTTCCCTTCCATTTTTTAATTGAACATTATGCGTTGTTCACAATTCTGAACATAATCTACAAGACAGAGAAAACTAGAATGATGTTTTATTACAATAAATTATTATGATAATGATAAAGTGTTATTGAATCATTTACTTTTGACTTGAGCAACTGTTCCTCAGTTAATCTAATCGCTGACTTGATAGATAATACATTGTATGCAGGCATCAATCTCAAACAATGAATGAACACAGCATAATTCTGAAAATTTTAGTAGTTAATTGCATGAAAAGAGAGTTGAGCATTAGCCATAATTTTTTAAGTTAATTACGATCCTCTTACGTGTAGGAATGACCTTTCTACTGTGAGATTATAAAGTATAAAACTACCCTGACCCTGCTTAAAATGTCGTCAGATAAATGCCACCTTGAACCATCAAGCCATCATTGTTTTTCAAATTACTGGCCTGAGAAGTTGTACTGCAGATGGAAACACAATTAAAGTGGTGCTGCGTGGTAATCCAAGCCCTTTCCATCTAGGGCCATGGGGATTTTCATACATGTATGAAATGTAAATAGAGCATTTCCATGGGCTTAGTTACTTGCAGTAATCATGCCAAATTTCTGGTCAGGTGCAAAGTTTGTGTGAGCAGAGGGTGAGAACGCATGAGTGTTGGCAGTCCAGCTGTAATGTGTAAGCATGGAAATGTGGAAGTGCGAACGTCAAAGCTGCTTATTAGGAAACACTGAGCAGGATCCTCATCAATGTCATAATTCATTTCAATTCATTGGTGGGTTGAAAACATAGTTGAATTTCCAGGCAATTCCATGCTAGGACATGAAAGGAAAATTTTTTTTTTAGATTGAGCAGTAAAAATTAGTTTCTTGTAAATTAATTTTAATCACATCTAAGTCTTGAATAATATTGAATGCATTCTTAGGAACCTTTCACTGTCATTTGGTGTTAACAAATCCCATTAAATTAGTGCACAAAGGAATGTCAGAAAGATCTGTTAAAGATTTGCCCAGCTATTGAACAACAATCTAAGCAGTCCAGACCCTTGGGTAGACAACATTCAGGCATTGGGTTATAAGTTGAAAGTAATAATGAAGCCACAAGAGTGCCAGGCAATGAGCATCTCCAATGGAAGAAGATGCAACCATGGACTCATCGCCGAGTCTAGCTTAGTTTGGAGACACAGCACTGAATCAGGCTCTTCGGACCACCGGGTCCACGCCACCCAGTGATCCCCATACTCTCAACGCTATCCTACACACTAGGAACTATTTAAATTTTTTATCAAAGTCAATTAACCTACAAACCTGTATGTCTTTGGAATATGGGAGGATACCAGAGCACCCAGGAAAAACCCATGCGGTCATGGGGAGAACATACAAACTCTGTACAGGCAGCGCCCATAAGTCAGGAATGAACTCGGGTCTCTGGGGCCGCAAGGCAGCAACTCTACTGCTGTACCACCATGCCACCCTCCACCATCAACATCCTGTGATTCATCATTGACTAGAGACTGGACCAGTCACAAAGTACTGTTGTTCCAACAGTAGATCAGAGGCAGGATATTCAGTGGTAAAGGCTTTTTTTGACTCCCCATCGCTTTACTCAATAATACTCAACAAGCTTAGCGCCATTTAAGACAAAGCCGCCTCACTCATCGCACAAAATATTAATGGCCTTCCCACTGCCACACAATGTGAATCATTTGCAAAGTGCATTTCTTCAGGGTACTCCAATGCCTCCCAAATCTATGATTGCAACCACCAAGAAGGACCTTAATTGGTACATGTCACAATAAAAGACCTTTGAAACCTTTGAACCTTTGACATGGGCAGCAATTGCATGAGAACATTACCACCTTGAAGTTCTCCTCTAAAGTGCACGGCATCCTAACTTGGAAATAAAACATTGGTCCATTATCATCTGTCGGTCTAAGACCTCAATAGCATCATGGGAACATCCACACCATGAGGACCAGCAGTTTAAGAAGGCAACGTCATCACTTTCTCAAGAGCAATTAAGGGATGGTCAATAAATGCTGGGTTTGCTGGTGATGACAAAATCTCAAAGAAATATACAGAGAACATACAAGCCTATCGTTACAAAATAAATATATTCAAAACAAAAATGGTCTTAAAATGTATTTATTTATGCTGCTTTTCAATGTTAATTATTCCTTCCATGTTTAAAGTTTAGAGTTTAGAGATATAGCGAGGAATCAAGCCGTTCGGCCCACCGAGTCCATGCCGACCAGCGATCACCCATACACTAGGTTTATCCTACACATTAGGGACAATTTACAGAAGCCAATTAACTTGCAAAGCTACACGACTTATCAGTGTGGGAGGAAACCGGTGCACCCAGAGAAAACCCATGCAGTCACATTCAAACATTCAAACTCTGCACAGACAGCACCCATGGACAGGATCAAACCCAGGTTTTCGGCGATGTAAGGCAGCAACTCTACTGCTGCACCACATGTGTTGCATTTTAATGAGAACAATAAACTCGCAAAGGACAAGAAGGTACATAGATTGACCGACTACATTTATCTGTGAAAACTTGTTAAATTTTGAACAATAAAATGTCAGGTTTTAATATGGATGGTTTAGCCTTCAATAGGCTAGACCTCAAAAGGCTTCATTTCCTGGCTCTTACTTGGTTAGATGATGCTCATGTCATCCAACATTGATTAATAGAGAGGCATCCATTCTTGTTTCAAATGGGAATTAACTAAAAGCTACCTCTTTTTCAGTTATTCTTCGCACCACAGATGCTTCTGTTTGTACTGAGGTTGCTACAGCTTTGGTTCCATGATTTATATTCACTTACACTCTAATGATATACCAGTACCAATGATAAATGTGAGCTTCTGTACCAAGATGACAGAATATTACACAAGACAGTCATTGCAAGTCATCCAAATCTGGATATGTTAATTTGCTACATTTTTATAAAATAAATAATCCGTCCTTAGCATTCAGGCAGATATTTCATTTTTCTTTTTATCTTGTCACCTAAGCTCTATTATCTCCCCCTTCCTCATCAATGCCTCTGCAAAGAAGCATGATCACAATCTCCTATTGATAAAGTAGGTTACCTCTGGGCTAGCTCATTATTGTCTCTGAATAAAACTTATGAAATGTAACAGCTTTCTTTTGAAAATGCATTCAGGATCTCAATCACGCTGACATTCAGCTGTACACTAAAGGGTCCTGAGGGGGGGGGGGAAAGAAGTCATCTAAAAATAATGAATCTGTTCCAGCAAGCAAAGCAGTCATGCGAGTCACAAAGATCTGTTCATTGAAGCCAGCTCCCTGTTCATACTGATCATTTAGCGATAGCTGAGAGCAAATTACTTTGACAAGGCTGTTACCATTGTAAAATTGAAGAGTTTGGCTGAGAGCTCTCGGGCTGGTAATAACTGACTGAAAGCCGGCAATAAATAATTGATGGATGTTTTTTAACGTATTCGCTCTTTCTAATACTGTTTCTGATATCAAAGTCATCTCTTTTTCGTAAATCTCTCCCACCCACCCTGTGGCCAATGCACTAATTTATTTGGCTGACCACGTGGTCTGTTCCAGGACACAATGCTCTCAGATGCGCATATTCCAACGTGGATCATGTCAAGCGTTGCAAAATAAAATTAAACAGGAGTAAGCACAGTAGAGCAAGTTGCCCTCTTTATACATGTGTTTATTTTATTTTATTTTCAATAGATATATAGTTGGTGTTTCTAATGAATCTGCTCAGGGCTTCAAGGATAACATGATTTATGGCACTTTGGCTCACTCTATCACGGCATTTCATTAGATGGATGGGAAGCTGGTAGTAATGAGGTTAGGGATGAGAAAACATCCATCAAATGCTGCTACATCTACCAGGAAAAGACAACACACTATCTCATGTCATAGGCAGTGATCTAGGTCACCGTGATATAAAATCCATGATTAAAACCAAACACTTGACATTAGATGGTAAGTGTCTGCTCCTTGGTTGAAAAAATATCATTATTTGTGTCCTTTAATTAAACCAGATGTTCAAATGGACATTATTATGCTAAATAAATGCATTCATATTTTAAAGTTTAATAACTACATGAAATATGGTCACACTTAAACACCTAATTCAAATGCCAATCAGTAATATGCAAATACTTGCATATCAGTAATATGCAAACAGTTCAGGATCCTTAACACCAATACACACTTAACCTTCTCACAGCATGTATCATATTGTCAAATCCTTCATTACTCTTATTATCAATAGAAGTGCTTTCAGAATATTAGGTTGGAAACTTGCAGGTGTTTTTGGTGAGAAATACCTTCCTGCAAACAACAATTAATTTGATCTCTGTTGTTTGTTTTGTATGTGTATGTACATGTGCAACATTTTGCTGTATAACTCATCTCCTTTCCTATCCAAGGGATTATAAAGTGCAAACATTTTCACGACCCCAAGCTTACTGTAACCTGCCACTTTATGTCCCTATCCCACTCTCACCCTGACCTGTACAGATTAGGCTGTACTGCACTGTTTCAACGCAAGCTTCAGCAGCATCTCACCTCCCGTCTGGGTATACTACAGCCTCACAGACTTAATATTGAATTCTACAACTTTGGTTAACTTGATTTCTGTCTGCACGAGTCATCCATCTGCGATATTGGCTCAGCCTATTTGTTGTTTTTTTTCCCTCTGGGAATGGTGAGCTTGGCCAGACCAACCTGCTGGGCAAATTCCCCAGTTCTGCATTATTTTGTCTATTTTCTCACTCATTAACTAGGTTAAATGTAGACACGAGGAACAACAGATGCTGGTTTACAAAAGAAAAGCACATTGTACTGGAGTAACTCAGTAGATCAGGCAGCATCTCTGGAAGACATGGATAGGTGACGTTTCGGGTCGGGGCCCTTCCTCAGACCAGTTAACCTGGTTTACAGCTCATCCCATGAGCGGCCTGGTTTTTCCCATCTGAGACATTTCCCCTGGCCCTCTCTTTCTGCAACTTAATAAGTTACTTTTGCCTTTTCGGATAAAGGGTTTTTGACCTGAAATGTTAATTCAGTTTGTCTTCCCACAGAACATATACACAAATGCCGGAATAACTCTGTAAGTCAGGCAGCTTCTCTGGAGAAAAAGAATAGGTGACATTTCGGGTCGAACCCCTTCTTCAGACTCTTCCCACAGATGTGGCTTGCTGAGCATTCCCAGCATTTTCTGCTTATATTTTGGTTCTCCTGCATCTGCAGTGTTTTTGATTTTTACTAACTTTCACAAACCTCAGTGGAAAATGTCAAGCTAATGAACCTGTCATTTTCAGGCACTGACTCCTTTTATTGAAAGTTGGAAGTGCATGAGCTACCTTCCAGTCATAGGAAATTAACCAGAATTAAGGGTGGCAAGGTGGTGCAGCGGTAGAGTTGCTGCCTTATAGCGCTTGCAACACAGGAGACCCGGGTTCCGTCCCGAGTGCAGGTGCCGTCTGTACGGAGTTTGTACGTTTTCCCTGTGGCCGCGTGGGTTTTCTCCGCGATCTTCGGTTTCCTCCCACACTCCAAAGACGCGCAGGTATGAAGGTAAATTGGCTTGGCATCAATGTAAATTGTCCCTAGTGTGTGTAGGATAGTGCTAATGTGTGGGGATTGCTGGTCAGTGCGGACTCGGTGGGCCGAAGGGCCTGTTTCCACGCTGTATCTCTAAGCTAAACTTTGCAGAATGATTGGAGATTGTGGTTGGCGGCCTCACAAAGTATCTGTCTACTTCTTTAGTTATCTTGTTGTAGATGTCATCTGGATCTGGTGTGATGTCTATTTTGAGATTTATTGTTCTACGCACAATGCTGCATTTCTCCATTTTAATAATATTATATAATATAAAGTATTTCACAACTTGAACAAAAAACATTGTCTGGAGCAGTGTACAGTAATGTAAAACTATCACTTCACAGCTCTGCTAAAATCTGAAGATTAATTTGAATCAATCATGAATTGTGCCTCAGTGGCCTCATGCCATCTTTTAGCAGAGTTCGTAATTGATATTGCATTTCTATTATTATAATTATCGTGAACTTATTTCTTTGCAGAGATCTCTTAATTACACCAATGGTTTATTTTATCTCCTTTGATTGTTTGTGAAACTTCACCATTATTGCCAGAGTTAAGTTTCTTAATCTGCTAAAACACTCATTTTTGCTTGTTTTTCAAATTTCGAATTTTGCTTTTGCTATCTACCCTTCTTTCACTTATAAGGATATATAGCAGTTTTATTCTGATTTGTAAAGAGAGTTTTAGGAACCAAGCCTACAATATAAACTGAAAATCGATGTTGGGAGTGAATTGCAGGCAGTAGAGTGTGCACCATGTTCATTCTGAATCATTAATTGCAATGATTACACCATGCAGCTAGTGCTGATTATATTGTTCAATGGTTGGCCCCGTCAACCAGGAATCTTTATTGTAATGTGCTAACTCCAATTAAAGGAAGCGGAACAACTCAAGCATTGTGGCTGGAAGAGTTGGTGCAAGTTACTGTGGAAGTTATTCTCAGGTGGAAAAGATGAAATAATGGCACCAAATTGGAAAATTGGATTTTTGAAGAAGGATTTCAACCCAAAACATCACCCGAGTCTGAAGAAGTCTCTATCCATGTTCTTCAGAGATGCTGCCGAACCTGCTGAGTTACTCCAGCGCTTTGTCTCTTCATCGTGCACTAGTAACCCTGTTGCAAGAGGTGGAGAGGAGATGTGTTCTAACCAGAAGCACCCTGGAAGCCTTCCCTACCAAATAGTTGATACAGTCAATGCCAGAGGTAAAGCGAAAAAATATTTGAGATTCTGTCATGGCAGCACATAATCAGGGGCAGCAGAGGCTGATCAAAGTATTTCAGATATGGCTGTGTGCCCTTACCCTATGAGGAAGTTGTAATGCCATCAATGGAGCCACAGTTGACGATGGTGGAACTGCTACAATAGAAGCTTATAGTCTCTCCTTACGTGGTCCTGTTTCTTGTATTTTACATCTCCTGTACATCACTTGAAATCTTAAAGTCAATCCAAATTATCCACTGGATAAACCACATCCTACCACTTAAAATTTTTAAAGACCTTTAGAAATAGACACCTACTAGACCAAGTGGACCCGTTGGGCCCAAAGCTCTCCTGCATTGGTGCAGCACCCTCCTCCCCCACTCTCCCCTCCCTTTTCCCCTCCACTCCCCCCTCCCCTCTCCCCCCTCCCCTCTCCCCCCTCCCCTCCCCCCTCCCCTCTCTCCCCTCCCCTCTCCCCCCTCCCCATCCCCTCCCTCCCCTCCCCTCCTCCCTCCCTCCTCCCCTCCCCCTAAATCCCATCCCCTCCCCCTTCCCCTCCCCCCCCACTCCATCCCCCTCAACCCCCCTTATCCTCCCTCCAACCCCCTCCCTCCCTCCCTCCCCCCCTCCCTAGGAGATAGATTTAAACTTTAAAATGTGAATAACGTTAAAAATATAACACCGATTTCAATTAAACTTCTTCCATTAGCACTAAAGGGATGACGGTGAGTAAGGTGGGCCTAAAATTGTTGCGCTATCATGCACCTTTTTGGCTGTGGTTCAGGAACAAACAAACAGACCAATGAGAGTTTTAGTATCTAGATTAATACTGTTTATACCCAGTAGAAATTAGAATGCTAACAAACCTCAGGTTGGTTGATAATCTCTTTAAATAACATTGAGCATTCCTTCCTTTTGTCGAACTTGTTTATGCTGAGAGTTTAAGAGATATTTGTTGAGCTTCAATTTTGCCATGATATCCGCACGTCATATGGATTCACATCAAGTTCTGCTGATCAGTGTTCATCTACTTTGTTAGTTACAAATACATGAATGCCCCTAACAGCATTTCTTCCAGCAATTCATGCCCTAAAATGTGCTTCCTTGCAATTGGACACATTTTCAGAGCTGAAATTACACTTTGTGACTAAAACTCTAGTGCTGGTGATCCAAATTTTGCTTCCCTAATATAAGTCTTTTATGAAGAATGGATGTACTACTGCCCAAAATAAACTAGTAGTCATTGGACTAATAGGTGAATTACCTGTTGAGTCTGGTCCTTACTGGATAACTTGACGAGTGCAACATTTTGGGAATTCTACCCATAATGTTTCGAAAGGAACTGCAGATGCTGGTTTATATGAAAGACACAAAAAGCTGGAGTAACTCAGATGGTTAAGCAGCATCTCTGGAGAAAAGGAATAGGTGGCATTTTGGGTCGAGGCCCTTCTTCAGACTGAGAGTCAGGGGAAAGGGAAATGAAAGAGAAAGAAGATAATAAGAACAAATGAATACAGGATATGCAAAAAACAACGATGATCAATGAAAGGTGGAGCCCACAATGGTCTATTGTGGTGATGAAGAGTTAAGCAGACAGTAATATTAAACAGGACGACAGTGAAATAGTACGATGACTAGGGTGTTGCCTGAACTAAAATATCACAGAGATATAACATCTTAAATATTCATCCATTGGCATCACCAACAATAATTTCTAGGCTACAGAGATTGAAGGATTTTTTTTTAAAAGGTGCTGGAAATCTACAATAAAAAGCAAATAGTGCAGATGCTTCAGCAGGTCAGACAGCATCTGGAAAAGAGAACATTTACAACAAGGAACTGCAGATGCGAGTTTACAAAAAATGACAATAAGTGCTGGAGTAACTCAATGGATCAAGCAGAATCTCTGGAGAACATGGATTGGTGACGTTTCAGGTCGGGACCCTTCTTCCTAATTTATAACATTTCAGAACAACGGTCTTTCAATTTAAAAAGTTAGATTTTTTTTTTAAGTGCAGGGAGGGGGAGATTGAGAGACCAAAAGGAGCAGTGGTGATAGGGTGGAAATTAATAGAGGTGTGGTGCCAGCTGCCTCATCCTTTGCTGAAGCTTAAATTGTTTGAAAATACAGGAGTGATTTTCACTCTAAAAGGCAGATTTTCATTTAAATGTAAACTTCTGGAATATGGGATATTCTGAAAGGGTGCGGCACAGTGGTGCAGCAGTCGAGCTGCTGCCTTACAGCACCAGAGACCCAGGTTCGATCCTGACTACGGATGTTGCCTGTACAGAGTTTGTACATTCTCCCTGGGTTTTGTCCGGATACTGGTTTCCTCCCACACTCTAAAGATGTACAGGTTTGTAGGTTAATTGGCTTCTGTAAATTTAGTGTGTATGATTGTGCTGGTGATAGCTGGTCAGCACGGACTCGGTGGGCCAAAGGGCCTGTTTTCACACTGTATCTCTAAAGTGTAAAGTCTAAATAAACAGGTAAATTAGTAAAAATTGTTATTTAATAGGTTTAGTGGAATTCAAAAATTGAGGATGTGAATTGATTGCTCAGGGGAAGACAAGAAATTGAAATAGTCAATTTTGAGTTTACGAGTAAATGGAGAAAAGGATTAATAATATTAATTTTGCACAGATACCCTGAGAAAGATAAACATGAATCTGCTTGTTATATTACAGAAGACAATAACAAAAGCTAATAATAATGGTTGCCTTCAATCATTGCAAAATACAATTAAGATACAACCACAGAACTGCATCAACAGGAGTAATGCAAGATTGTTCATTCATGCAATGGTGAATAGTTGGTTTCAGTGGAAATTAGTCCTAACTTTCACTAGAATTATAATGTTGATAACACCAATCGATGTCAGTACACCAATCGATGTCAGTACATTTAATCATAGTGCAGACACAATGTACTGCAGATACTGTTTTACCAAAAAAGAACACAAAGTGCTGGAGTAACAGTGGATCAGGCAACATCTCTGCAGAACATAAATAGGTGGCGTTTCAGGTCGTGACCCTTCTTCGGATGTGTAGTTAGCTATGTATATGCTGATCTTGTCCTTAAGTAGGTGGAGGGCAGTAGGCACAGCTCATCATTATTGCTTCAGGACTACATTTTGTTCCTCATTATTTTCATCCTCCAAAAATCTCAGTAGGATCATTAACCTATTGGGAGCATCAAAGGAGCTATAAGGAAAAGATAAAAACATATTGCAAAGACCCATGAAATTCGGTATGAGCAGAAAACAATGACTAGATAAATGGCTCAGAGGTATCCTTAAAATTGCGAGCGGAATCTTCTTATCAGGCCCTTTAAATGAGCCTCTCTGCAGCTGATGCCCTGCCAACTCTGACAATTATTAAATATCAGAGGGATTTGCTGGCAGCACAAGAGCTTGGATGTCAGAAAATTATCCATGTGAGTAGAATAAAATCATCTTGCCTCACTTTAAAACAATGAAGCCAATGCCTTCTCTCATGAGAGATTCCTGCAAGCATTTAAAGTGACACTGCTTAACGACTCACTGCTTTCAGGTGCTGTGTCCCTTTCGTAAAAGTGCATTGCAAAATGGGCACCAATATTGGGCCCTCTTTTAAAGACTGGTAAAGGCTACCCAAATTCTGCTGGGGTAGGCCCTACAAATGACTGCACTTCTCAATTTAACACCTTTGTGGGATCCATCCTGTTGTCTATACAAATGTGCACGGCCAAAGCAGGCTGATCTGCATCGGATTATGGACCTTATTCAGTTGCTCAAACAAGAAGTATACTTGTGAAGAATGTGGATCATTTCAGTTTATAAACGGAAATAGCCTCCATCCGTTTGAGCTGGGTTTGATACTGTTGAGTCTGAAGAAGGGTGTCAAACCAAAACATCGTCTGTCGATTCCCTCCACAGATGCTGCCTGACCTGCTGAGTTCCTCCAGCACTTTGCGTTTAAACACTGTTCTGCAGCAGCTATGTCATTGCAGATTGATTTTCCAACTCATCAGTGGAATATAGATTCATATTAGCTAGACCGATTTGCCCACGTTTAGCCCGCATCCCTCTAAACCTTTCCTATCCATGTATCTGTATGAATGTCTTTTAAATGCTGTTATAGTACCTGCCTCAACTACCTCCTCTGCCAGCTCATTGCATATACCCATCGCACCCCGAGTAAAAAAGTAGCCCCTCAGCTTCATATTAAATCTTGCCCCTCTCACCTTATATGTACGTCCTTTTGTTCCTGATTCCCCTACCCTGGGTACTCGCTATGCTGTCACCCTTTCTATTCCCATTCTATTCCCATTTTATACACCTTTCCTCAGCCTCCTGTGCTCCATGGAATAAAGTCCTAGCCTGCCCAACCTTTTCCGATAGCTCAGGCCCTCAAGTCCTGGCAACATCTCATAAATCTTCTCTGCACTCCTTCCAGCTTATCAATATCCTTTCTATAGAAGGGTGACCAAAACTGAACACAGTATGGCCTCATCTATGTCCTGTACAATGATAACATAACAACCTTACTTCTATACTCATTGCCCTGACTGATAAAGGCCAATGTACCAAACCCTATCTATCTGTGCGCCACTTTCAAGGAACTATATGACTATCACTGTGAAGTTCCTGCCTTGGTTTAACTTCTCAAAATGCAACACCTCACACTTATCTGCATTAAACTCCATTAACCACTCCTCAGCCCACTTGCCCAACTGATCAAGAAAGCACCTGCTGTAATTTTTGATAACCATCTTCACTATCTACTTTAGTGTCATCGGCAAAGCTACTAATCATGCCTTGTACATTCTTATCCAAATCTTTAATGTAAACCCCAAGCAACAATGGGTCCGGCGATGATCCCAGAGGCACTCCACTAATCAAACACCTCCTGAGTGAAATAAAACACCCTCCATCACCACACCCTGCTTCCTTCCACAAAGCCAATTATGTATCTATTTAGCTACCTCTCCCTGGATCCCATGAGATCTCACCTTCCAGAGCAACCTCCTGTCCTTTATGAAATGAATAAAGAACATTTGGAAATGTCTACTGTAAACAGCAATAAACAGATGGTCTTTAAAAGCTTCAAAATGCCTCATAGGAATGTTCAAAGTTCTTCACAAGAGCGTAGATGTTGTCAAGTACAATTGGACAATGAGCCACTTTAGGAGATATGAGGACAGGTATTGTCAAATTTATAGGCTTTGCAGAGTGTCCTAAAGGAGGAAAAACAATAAGATGCAGGGTAGATTTCAGGAATGAATTCCATTTTATTAAATTCTTGTGAAAGAAGATAGATGCAAGCAATAAAACTATTAAATCAGGAGAAGCTTGAAAGACATGAATTGATGGAGTGCACATAACTCAGAGATCTGGAAGTGACAACAGAGAAAGGGAGGTTGAAGCTGTGGAATGATTCAAAGAAAGGTCCCGACCCGAAACGTCACCCATCCCTTTTCTCCAGTGACTCCAGCACTTTGTGTCTATCTTCAAATGATTCAAAAACCTAGGACTCAAGAGAGTCAAGAGCGTTTTATTGTCCTATGTCTCTAAACGGAACAATGAAATTCTTACTTGCAGCGGCACAACATATTTGTTGTCAAGGTTTTATACTGCTGACCACCAGAGTGACCACTCACCAACAGTACAAAGTATCACTGCCATGGCATGCTACCAGGGGTTCGTTATACTCCTCCTATGGCCTTCCAGAAGCTTCACTTGGTAAGGTGGGAAAGCATTGCTAGTCATTTTAAAGGATGATGAGTTTGAGCAAAGTTTTGAATGCAGTCTAAATGAGGCAGAGGCAATGCTCCATTGAGTCTGCCTCTCTACTGTTTCTCTTTCCCTGGATGACACTTATGTTGAGTATTCAATAGGATGGTGACTGAGTTAGTAACATCTATTCTTCCATGGTATTACCAATCTGTGAACTCAGACTAAATGTGTAGAAAGGAACTGCAGATGCTGGTATGTATCGAAGATAGGCAAAAAGCTCTGGAGTAACTCAGTGGGCCAGGCAGCATCTCTGGAGAAAAAGGATGGGTGATGTTTTGGGTCGCGACCCTTCTTCAGACTGGGACTTCAGACTGAAGAAAGGCCCTGACCCCAAACGTCACCCTTCCTTTTTCTCCAGAAATGCTGCCTGACCCACTGAGTTACTCCAGAACTTTATGTCCAACTCAGACTAAATGTCTGGTCCAGTGAGGCTCAGATCTTGTCTAAGATCAACCTTCCATTGAGTTCCAGCTTCCCTGTTCAGGAAAATGTTGCATCCATTTAGCCAGCTTGCCTTGGGTCCCAGGTGCCGTAATTTTCTGGAACAGTTTACATTGGGGGACCTTTTCAAATGTCTTACTAAAGCCCACATATACCACCACCCTACCTTCATTATACTCCTTTAGGAAGACACAGTTTCCCCTTCAGAAAGCCACCAAGAAAGGTACCAATCCAAAACATCACCTATTCCTTTTCTCCAGGGATGCTGCCTGACCCGCTGAGTTACTCCAGCAATTTGTGTCTTTATTCAGTACAAACCAGCATCTGCAGTTCTTCCCTACACATCCCTACTTAATAACTAGCTTCCCAAATTGACATAAATCGTTTCCCTTAGAATTTTCTTAATTAATCACCAACATATCAGTGTAAATCCATTTACATAACTCCCCTAGATCAACTTCACTTGGTCAAATGCTCCTGCGAATCAAAGATTGGTTAGGTCTCAAATGCTTAGGTGCAGCAGGTGGATGTATTGGTTTGCAGATGGCTTTCCATCTGTCTATCAGGAAGAAATATCCCATAAGATCAGAAGCAGAGCAATGTATAATTGCCTGCTCACAGAAACGTTATGGGCTAATGTATATTAACACCTAGACGTTCTTGCAAAAGCAATAAAACAGTTTGCATTCTGTAGCATTCTGTCAATGGCTTTTTAATGGCTATAGCACTAACAAGTCTCGATACTGCTGCTTCTGATATTAGTGGATAACTGCTCACGCTGTTGAATGGTATTCATTTATCAGTTATTTTAGTGAAACCATTAACCTATTCATCCATTTAAATTGCATGCAATCAATTCTAGGCTTTATTCTGAGAAGAATTCACACTTTCACCATGTCATAGAATGGCATTCGAGTCTGTTTTCTGCACCTGACAATCCACCCTGCAGGATTGCATAAAGCACCGAGCCAGGAGTGCATCCAAAATGTCCATCTTGATGTAGAACATAACTTATTGATCACCTTTAGCACCAACGATCATTTTTAACTCTGACACAACGATTTCATTGCATGGGAGCTACATGATTTTCACTGATACAAAAAAAGTCATAGGGAAGAACCAAAGAATAACTTAGAATTGACAAGTCTTGCTCTACCTCTATATCTGATTTTAATATTCAGTTAACGGATACTGGAGTGTCAAATAGGTTTTCAGGGTAAGTGATTGAATTGATTTTCTATTGTTCATGATGGTAAGTGAAAAAATGTTTACCTTTGTTCACAGTAACACATGATGCATTATTAATAAGAATTGAATGTGCTCCAATCTGTTATAGAATCCAGTGAATTCTACGAGTATCCTCTAAAAGTTGTAATACTAATATATTCCGGTCATTGCTAACTTTTACAGGAACTTCACTCAAGACGGCAGTGGCAGTGATGGTGAGGAGAACACGTGAACCTTAGAGCTTGGGTGCATCTGGCAGGTAATGGGTGAGGTGAAATCATTCATACTGCTGACGGCAGTGGAGCTAATTATTTGACCAGTTTGCTTATTTTCCAATGAATGCATTTAGTTTGGAAGAAAATGTTTTTAAAAATGTAATAACTTCACTAATTCTGCTGCTCTCTTAGCCAGGTTCCCTACCTGCACTCTCTGTATACCAAAGTATAACTAAAACGCTGCTACTTTTAGAGTCATACAATCGTACAGCATGGAAACTGGCCCTTAGGCCCAACTTGCCCATTCCGACCAACATGCCCCATCTACACTAGTCCCATCTGCCTGTGTTTGGCCCATTTCTCTCTAAACCTATCCTATCGATGTACCTGTCCAAATGTTTTTTTTTAAATGTTGTGATAGTACCTGACTCAACTACCTAATTTGGCAGCTGGTTCAATATATATCTATCACCCTTTGTGTAGAAAAGTTATCCCTCAGGTTCCTTTCACCACCTCCCCCCCCCCCCCACCCCCCCCCTCACCTGAAACCTATGGTTCTTGATCCCCCTACTCTGGGTAAAGTATTTTCTCTATCTGTTCCTCTCATGATCTTATACAACTCTACAAGATCACCCCTCATTCTCCTGTGGTACATTATTATTTAAAATAGACGTTTCGGGTTGAGATCCTTCTTCAGACCAATTTACACTCCTTACTCAGATGTTTGGGACTTGGACTGTCTTAAAGGTTAATGCCTAAATGCCACTCTGACATCACAGCTCAGAACAACATTGCCATCAGCGAGATACCATCCTACTGCAGTTGTACATGGCCCTGGTGAGACTGCACGGAGTATTTTTGTGCAGTTTTGGTCTCCTAATTTGAGGAAGGACATTCTTGCTATTGACGGAGTGCAGCGTAGGTTCACCAGGTTAAATCCCGGGATGGAGGGACTGACATATGATGAAAGAATGGATCGACAGTGTTTATATTCACTGGAATTTAGAAGGATGAGATGGGGTCTTATAGAAACATATAAAATTCTAAAGGTATTGGACAGGCTAGATGCAGGAAAAACGTTCCGCATGTTGGGGGAGTCCAGAACCAGGGATCACAGTTTAAGAATAAGGGGTAGGCCATTTAGGACTGAGATGAGGAAAATCTTTTTCAGCCAGAGAGTTGTGAATCTGTGCAATTCTCTGCCACAGAAGGAAGTGGAGGATAATTCACTGGATGTATTCGAGAGAGTTAGATACAGCTCTTAGGGCTAACAGAATCAAGGGATATGGGGAGAAAGCAGAAACAGGGTACTATTCTGGATGATCAGCCATGATCATATTGAATGGCAGTGCTGGCTTGAAGGACCTATTTTCCATGTTTCTTATACAACTGGCAAGAAATGAGCAATTCAAAGAACAAAATGTAGGGACACCTTCTGGAGAGGCAAATCAGAAAAGGAGCACTGTCTTCATGAAGTGGCTTCATGCGGAATGAGTTAGTCTGAAGCTTTAGTGGCTTTCCATGTGAAAGGTGAATGCTTCAAGTTTATTCCATGAAGCTTATTCCAACTTGAAACCAGCCCAAGAGACTCTACAATTAATCAACAATTTCAGATGACAGCTTACATCAGAACCATCTGGTTCTGGTGAGAGATCACCAACTCGACACGTTAGTTTGATTTCTCTATCCACAAATCCTGACTGACCTGCTGGGTATTACCAGCATCTTCTGTTTTTATATTGGATTTCAACTACTGCTCTCAAAATAATTATGTTTCTGTTGAGTGTGCCCGCTGCATAAATGAGGTTTTACTTGTGAGTGCTGAGAGATATTTAAAGGAGTGCCTGGCATTCTGGGTTTGTATGCATTGAAATTTAATAAAGAAATCCCACTTAAAAAGGTTTATTTACTTAGCATGATGAGATACTTAGAGACCAGCTCTTGCATTTCCAAGTGAAGGGAAGTTTAACATAACTTGGTTCAGGTTTTGTATTTGTAGAATCATAAAATACAAATCGCACAGATGATGCCATTCAGCCGGTGCCAGCTCCTTGAATTATCTATCCAATTAGTCCTGTTCCTTTGCCTTTTTAATATTTGTTTCTCAAATATTTATCCATTTTCAACTTCAGATCTATTGTGGATCATGCTCTCCATCCCACATCTTAATAACCTCTGCATAACACTCTTCTCCAAATCCTATTCAGCTGGTGTTGATCTGAAATTTATGGACCTGAAATTTTATTGTGTGTGCACCAAATACATGCACTGCGCAATACATGATACTTTTTCGGTAACTGATCAGGAAATGTGATTGTGTAAATTGTGGTTGACTTTTCCATGTGTTACAATGTGTGTGTGTGCGTATTGAAATTGCTGGGCATGTTTCCTTGTCTGTCAGCATAAACTGCATGTGCAGGAAGGAACTGCTGATGTTGGTTTACACCGAAGATAGACACAAAATGCTGGAGTAACTCGGCGGGACAGGCAGCATCTCCGAATAGAAGGAATGGGTGAAGAAGGGTGGGTCCCAACGATAGGTCCCCCTCCAAATCACACATTACTCTGAGTTGGGCATACAGGATGCCCTCACTCTATACCCTCCAGTCCACAATGCACAAGATCCTACGTTCCATAAACCATAGTCAGTGCAATCAGGACAACCATCACCTCAGCTAATGTTAAAGACTTGAGCATGAAGGAAGTGTTTAATCTTATCCAATACCTGTCCAAAGAAGGGTCTAAACCCAAAACATTACCCATTCCTTTTCTCCAGAGATGCAGCCTATTTACTCCATCGAGTTACTCCAGCATCTTTGGTGTAAACCAGTCTGAAGAAGGATCTCAACCCGAAATGTCAAGCATTCCTTCTCTCCTGAGATGCTGCCTGATCTGCTGAGTTATTCCAGCATTTTGTGAATAAATGCCTTCAATTTGTACCAGCATCTGCAGTTATTTTCTTACGCATCTCAGTTCCTTCCTACACCCCACTATTTGAAAACAGTTGTACAGCCAGAGGCTACTTATCTTTAACTCACTGTAATCTAATTAAAACTGATGCTATCAAGAAGGCCCAGAGACCAAAGATTTTTGAGGGAAATTATTCAATATTATTTATTTTAAAAAGTGTCTGCCTGATGTTAATCATTTTCTATTCTCGTGGTTATTTATAAATCTCTTTGCAGTTAATCCTTCTTAACATTTTATAATGTGGGCATTTTAAAATTATGTCTATTGAACCTCAGTGAAAATTATTTAAATAAATAGAGAAGTGTCTCTGCATACTGAGTAACTATTATCTAATACCCCCTGATCTCAGGAAAGATGGCAATTAACCAGCGCTCTGTATTTTATATCATTTTGCGTTTTTATTTCCAGAGTGACTCATTACATTGCATATATGTGGGTGTTGAAATAGCCAAGGACAATGGTGAAAGATGAGCAAAACTGCTCGGCTTTGATTTGTATATCTTTCAATCTGTTGAAGGAAATGAAAATAATTCAGGTATAGGCTAAGTAACTGATTCAAATTAATTCACTTCAGTTGACGATCCAGATCTCTTTTGAACATTACAATTAAATTTGCCTCCAGTACTACCACTGGAGTCCTGTCCTGTCCTGGTGCGGGGATGTTCAGTGTTAGGTGGCGGCGGCTCTCCCACTGTTGCTGAGCCACTGGACTTTGGGCGGCATGGGGAAGGCGCTGAGCCGGCCGGGGACAGGGGGGACAGGGCAGACCCAGCACCAGGCCCAGCCTCGGCCTCCACTTCCGGCAAAGCCTGGCCTCACCGCTGCTGCTGCTGCTGCTGCCTTTTCCCTTGGCCCACCTTAGGCCTTTAGTTACCGGGTCACCTGCAGGCCCAGGCCCAGGCTCTGGCTGCTTTCCCAGGCACCAGGTAGTATAAGAAGATAACTGCAGATGCTGGTACAAATCGAAGGTATTTATTCACAAAATACTGGAGTAACTCAGCAGGTCAGGCAGCATCTCGGGAGAGAAGGAATGGGTGACGTTTCGGGTCGAGACCCTTCTTCAGACTGATGTCAGGGGGGCGGGACAAAGGAAGGATATAGGTGGAGACAGGAAGATAGAGGGAGATCTGGGAAGGAGGAGGGGACGGGAGGGACAGAGGAACTATCTAAAGTTGGAGAAGTCGATGTTCATACCAATGGGCTGCAAACTGCCCAGGCGAAATATGAGGTGCTTTTCCTCCAATTTCCGGTGGGCCTCACTATGGCACTGGAGGAGGCCCATGACAGAAAGGTCAGACGGGGAATGGGAGGGGGAGTTGAAGTGCTCGGCCACCGGGAGATCAGTTTGGTTAATGCGGACTGAGAGCAGGTGCTGAGCGAAGCGATCGCCGAGCCTGCGTTTTGTTTCGCCGATGTAAATAAGTTGACATCTAGAGCAGCGGATGCAATAGATGAGGTTGGAGGAGGTGCAGGTGAACCTTTGTCTCACCTGGAAAGACTGTTTGGGTCCTTGGATGGAGTTGAGGGGGGAAGGTAAAGGCACCAGGCCTGGCTCTCCTGCCCCCAAGAGGCCGGCGTCCGATCCCAGCTGAACGGGGCCCAACTGCGCAAGTGCGGACGCGTTTGTTCTGCGCATGGATGCGGCGGCCAGCTTACGTAAGTACCAGATCAACGAAGCCCCAACTGTGCATGTGCGGTTTAAAAAACTTTAAAATGTGAATAACTTAAAAAATATAACCGATTTCAATGAAACCTCTTCCGTAGGACCAAGGGATGGCGGTGAGTAAGGTGGTCCTAAAATTATCGCGCTATTGTATACCGTCTTGGCTGTAGTTCAGGACCAAGCGAACAAACGAGAGTTTTAGTATATAGATATTGCTCTACATCTTTCTATAATTTTTCACTGCCTACTTTTTGTATTGCTTGTAACATCACGATTAATTATCAACAGTGCAGTCATACCATAAAAAGCATACATTTTAGACAATGCACAAAAGACAATAGAAAATAGGTGCAGGAGTAGTGTCCAAAAACCTAATGATTGTTGCTAGGAAGCTGTCTCTGAACCTGGACGTTAAAGTTTTCAGATCCTACAACTTCGTCCCAATGAGTGGTGTGGGTCCTTGATGATGCTGGCTGCCTTTTGAGACAATGCCTCCTCAAATGGTGGCCATTACCCTTCAATGGTGGGGAGCCCAGTACCCACGATGCAGTACCCACCTGCATGGAAAAAGTTGCCCCTCAGATCCCTTTTAAATCCTTCATGGCTGTGCTATACCTTTACTCCAGATAGTCGCATGTGCCTCACTGGATCATTATCAAATAAATCTTCACACCATCACAAAAATAATTACTAGAAGAGATGACCAAATGTTATTAATAAGCAAAACTTTAAAGTGTATCCCAAACATGGAAACAGTGATAGGGAAGGTTTTAACTTACTGTGTGTCACCTATTTACTAAGGTGCCTCTGTAATTCACATCTTTCACTTTGGCAGTCACTAGACAGTCAGTGCTTTCGAACATCTTCTCTTGGATCTCTTTAGAGTTCATGCCATTATTTCAGGTATTCAGTACAAAGTGCCCATTTACCTGGGGCACTTTGTATTCAATACCTGAAATAATTTCTGAAACCCCATGCCTGCAGCAAGAGAAATGTTTCTCTCCCCATTCATTTCCTGTGCTCCAAGTACAACGTAACTGCAGTGTGCATTATCTGCAAGATGCACCACGGAAACTCAAAGCTTTCAGGTGCTTTTACTTAGTTTCAAACAATTTCCTTCCTTGACAACCCCGTGCCTGTTCAGAGATGACCTCTTGAGTGTGTTTTCCAGAAACCCATCATAAGTACATATCTGTAGCTGTTCCTTAATGTCAGAAACTTTGAGCAGGAGCACAAGCTGTCAGCAATTTCTCCTGCGTATTTTGGTCATTCCAGAGTCACAAACAATCCCGGCCTTCCTGTATTATGCATCTTTGCCTTATATTAATTTTCTGCTAAAATTGAATATTATTTTTCTCAAAAGATTCATAATATTATGCACAACTTAAATATTTGTCTCCTCAAGTACAACCTCAGGTGAGCAGCACATTATCTGAACACCATGTGGAAATAATCTCTTCCCCCCTCTCGGTTCAGCAGATCCCTACAGTCTAGGAACAAGCCATTTGATCCAATGTGTCTATGCTGGCATTTATGCATCCCTTGAGGTTCCAGCTATCTTTCCCCATCAACATTTGTCAGTGTAGTCTTCTATATTCTTTTTCCAATATGCATGCCAAGCCTCTTCAAAAATGCACCTATCCTCTTGACTTCAACTACTTTATTAAACTTGCTGCACAAGGCATGTTGCTCACTTAAGAAAAAATGTGAATGCCAGAATTAAGCAGCAGGTTCAGACAGCATCTGTGGCAAGTGAAATGTTTCTCTCCCCATTCATTTCCTGTGGTCCAGGCATAACGTAACTGTAGTGTGCATTATCTGCAAGATGCACCACGGAAACTCACCAAACCTTCTCTTGTGGTTCCACCTAAATCTAAGATCTTTGTCACCTACAAGGAATAGGGCAACAGATAAATAGGGACATCTATTCAACAATTCCTCTCTAAATCATGTGCCATTGTCAAATGGAAGTGTATCATTGTTCCTTGCTCGTTGCTGTTTTCAAATCCTGAAAATACCTACCTAATAATAAGACATGAACTGCATTATTTTAAAAAGGTGGCTCACTACCACTTCTTCAAGGATGATTAGGTTGGGGGGGAGGGGGGTGGTGACTGCAAATACTAATTAAAATGAAGAGCTTCAAGTACTTTCTAATATTGAACAGCTGGAGTGAAATAGTTTAAAGTCAAAGTACGATCTAACAATGAGAATGTTTCATCCAATGCTAACTGCACAGACTTGGAACCCTATTCTCTCCATTTGTCTCTTGCTGATCATGACCTCAAAGTATATGCTCTCGGGTTATTTGCAGAATAATAATTTTTTGAAAGGAAATGTAAATGAATGTGGAAACAATTTAAAATGCATTAAAAACCATCGCGAAATTGACAAAAATAGCAATACAACACCCAAATCTGTCAATGGGTGACACAATCGGAGATTGTGCAAATGCCTAATTCAATTACAATGTGTGTGCTTTTTATGGACAGTTTGATTATCAGGAGGTTTAGGAGATTGAATGTTAGTGACCTTAATTAAAGGGATACGATACATATTATGGACATCCAGCACAGTTCAGATATGAATTGATCTGAAATGCAAAATTTAGATATTACTGCAAAATCTGATGACAAAAAGTTAAACTTTTCCTGAACAAATTATTGTGTGTTTGTAGCATTTGTACAGCTCCATGACCTTTGCCCCTTGTCACAAAGACAGTGTGTCATTCTTTAAATGCAGCCCAATCCACAGGAGTGTTGTGTGACAAGCAATAACGTAAGTAATAATAATGTCAATGACAGCAAACCTTGAGTTGAAAATAACATTCCTCCAGTTGATAATGAAGGGCCAGTTTTGCCTTTTAAAAAGCACTTTATATTCACTCGATGCTCCTGAAAGGAGTTTCAACCTTTGTGCTTGGTCTGTCATTTTCAATACTGATCTTTAATAAATCAGACCATTTTCTTCTCTGCCCTCTGTTTGTCCTGTTAAATCCTTTTGATCCAAGTGCGTATAAATATAATTTAAGAAAATGCACCTTAACTTTCATTTTGCTATACCATTGCATCATGCAAAATACAAAGCATGGAAATATTAGATTTTTTAAATAGAAATGCACGATTGAATTAAACTAGATTGCCCATTTTAAAATATGATTCAATAACACATGTTTAAATTATAACAAGTTTCTAGAGCATATATTATAAATTGTGGTGTACAATTTGAAGAGTTGTACAATTTGAAGACATTACAGTTGAAGAGATAAAACAGTCACGAGATTATGTTTAATTACAGCTTCTCAATAGTAATTCAGCCTGTCTATCCTTTCCGTTCCCACACTCAATGCTTTAGCTTCAAACTGGAAAACATGAGGGGGCTGTTCATTATCTAGAGTATCTTTCAATTATTTTTTACCCAGAATATCAAAAGACATTTTACTTTACTTATACTTACTGGTCCATCTGATTTTCTTTTTAAATGGACATCTGATTATTTCTATTACAATATTCTCTAATCTTCACCACCATTCTCCTGGGGAAAATAAATGATGTGGATGGAATTAATCCTTTGTTCCAGAAATATTTTTTATCTTCAAATTAAAAAGGATACATTAAATGGTTTCAATATGTTTGTTCAAAGAAGTTGGAGTTACAAAGATAAGCTCGGGTTTTGTGGAAATTGCTTTTCACATTTACATTATATAGGTAGTATGTGTAAATGAATGTAATGGCACGATTCATGTCATCGTGTGTAATATTATTGGACTTAGGTGAGCAGTTTCAAAAGAATATTGATTAAACAAACACATCTTTTTGAACATGCTCAGGACAATCGCTATATCATGTCAGTGAGAACCAGCCACATACAGGATTCCAAGGAATTTCCAATGCCGGAAACCCACACTATTTCCGAGACTTTTCACAGTGAATTGGTACTTTGCTCTAGGGAGGGGGGGGGGGGGGATGAAGGGGGATGGAGGGGGTATGGGAAGGCTGCGTATCCTGATCATAAAAATCATTTGTACATTATACTGGCAATGAGAATAGCACCAAGAAGAATTCAAACTGCTAAGGTAACAAAGTCATCAAATATAGACACAAAATGCCAGAGTAACTCAGCGGGACAGGCAGTATCTCTGGATATCAAATACATTGGGTGATTTTATGCTCATGGTTATAGGCTGAATCTGAAGCTAATGATTAGCTGTAGTGACCATCATAGTTTGTAAAATTATGCAACTCCTGCTCAAACCCTAAAACATGATGATTTAAGGATCATTAGGTTTAAAACACGTAAATGTTAAAGCAGAAATAATGAAAGATGGCCACATGTTTCCTGTCTGGCTCATTAGGATTGTTGGGATTCATGGCAAAAATGAATGAGCCAATTAGTTCTTTTCAAAAATAGATAAAGATGTTCTTTGCGGCAAACACCATCGTTGAAAATGATGGCAAAGTTAACGGTTACTCAAAATGAAATCATGTGATAATGTAAATAAATAGTATTATTAATAGAGTCAAACTTAGGTTTGTATGCCATATTGGTGAATTTGTTATCATGGACGACTAAAGGCTTAATTCGTTGAGGTGATAGATTATAGAACCGTTTCAATCCAACACGTTAAAAGTTGATAGAAAGGTGCAAGTTTGGGACCCTAAATCAGAGCTCAGGTAATCATAAGTGATTGTCTGGTTGGTTTGAAGAATGGAGACACAAGAGACTACAGATGATGGAATATGGATTACAAAACACATTGCTGGAGGAACTTGACAGATCGGGTAGCATCTGTGGAGGGAAATAAAAAGTTGACATTATGGGTGGAGTTACTACATCAGGACTGAATGTAGAGGGGAGAATGCCAGGATAAAGTAGTGAGATAGAGGGATGAGGTAGGGCTTGGCAGGCAATAGGTGGAACCAGATGAGGACAGAGATGAATGGAAATGAAGTCAGGTGGTCGTGGGGGAGGGATAGAGTTGGAAGACAGTGAATGATGGGTGGGAGGTCAAAACAGATAAGGAGGGAAAAATAATTGGGGGGGGGGGGGGGGTGTTGGAGGAAATGGTGGAGGTAGAAACAGAACCTGAAAAGCCATAAATGGAGACACAAGAGGCTCCAGATACTGAAATCTAATAACTAAGGAAGATGATGAGTAGAACCAGGTAAGGGAGGGATGATGGGCAGATGGAACCAATATGTGGGCATTCAGCACGTGGAACCAAGAGTGGGAGGTGACCAAAACAGGGTAACTGAGGATGGGGATGGGGTTGGTGGAGGCATAAAGAGAAAGAAAGAAGCGCGGGGAGTGTGGGTTACCTGAAACTAGAACATTCAACATTCATAACATTGGGTTATAGACCACCCAGACCGAATATGAGGTGTTTTGAAGAGTTATGGTTTCATTGCTTTCCCGAATCAAACATTTCATAACAAGTTTGCGTTTGATTTTGGCTCATTTCACCACGTCAACCCAAATGCCCCATCTCAGCTAGTCCCATCGGCCCAGATCCCTCCAAACCTTTCCAATCCATTTACCTGTCCAAATCTATACATGACTAAAAGTCTCATCTTGTATGTATACTGTATATATATATGTATCTATAAGAAAATAACTGCAGATGCTGGTACAAATCGAAGGTATTTATTCACAAAATGCTGGAGTAACTCAGCAGGTCAGGCAGCATCTCAGGAGAGAAGGAATGGGTGACGTTTCGGGTCGAGACCCTTCTTCAGTCTGCAGAAATTGGTGACGGTTGTTGGGGACATGTCGAACTTTCTAAGCCTTCTAAGGAAGTAGAGGCATTGGTGTGCTTTCTTGGCCATTGCTTTGAAATGGTTGGTCCAGGAAAAATTGCTGGTGATATTTATTCCTAAGAACTTGAAACTATTAGGTATGACTGGCAGCTCACCATTCCAGGGTCCAGATTCATCAGGCATGACATGGGAGATGTAAAAGAGGAGGTGACATAGCAATAATAATAAAGGAGTTCATTATTGTGGTAATGAGGGAGGATCTCCTAGAAGGCTCCTCAGGAGATCATGGAGTTAGAGCTTCAAAACCAAAAAAACAGCAATTATTTCTCTCAGAACACACACAGTCCTCCTTATATCAAGAGGTGGAAGAGCAGAAACGTGGCAAAAAATAGTGAGGTTAAGAATAATAGTATTTTCAACTTCCCTAATATTAACTGGGACTGCCTTCCAGTGATAAGATTAAAGGGGTGGTATTTTCAGAATAAACTTATGTGCCAGTTCATAGATAGTCCGATAGAGAAGGAGCAGTACTGACCATAATCTTTGGGAATGTCGGTGGATGGAGAGGAAAAGCCATTTCTGGATTGTGACAATGAATCTATAAGTTTCAAGATAGTTATGGACATGTTTTGGAAATTAAGGTCTTGAATTTGAGGAGGCCAATTTCAACATCATAAAGATGGCCCTGGCAAAATAAGACTGGGAGCAGCCACTTGCAATAAGTCTACTTCCGATAAGTAAGAGTTATTTCAATTTGAGTGCAAAATTTAGAATTAAGGGCATATTTGATCCCATGAGGATGAAGGTGATGACAATGAGTCCAAAGAATGCTTGATGTCAAAGGACCTTGAAGATTGGGTATAGAAAAAAGAAAGCAGATGATGATATGGACAACTGAAGAAACGGGAGGCTCTTCAGAAGTACAGAATGTGTAGGGAGTACTTAAAAATTAGGAAGATAATTAGGAAGCTGCTGGTGCTGTTAGAATTTAATATTCCTCATGGGTATTCACTAAAGATATTGTAAGCGGAAATTTAGGAAAGTTGGCAGTGAATTTCTAGAACACATTATCATCAAAAATACAGAGTTATTAAATGTCTTAGGGGCTTAAAGGTGTTAAATCCTCTGGGCCGATGAAATATATTTTAGGCTGCTATGAGAAATGTGAAGAGATTGCTGAGGCCCCAATAGAGATATTTAAATCTTTGCTGGCTTTAAGTGAACTGCCAGATGACTGGAGGACAGCAAATGTGGTAAGTTTATTCAAGAAGCGGAGCAGTAGTAAACCAGATAATTGCAAACCACCCAGTCTCTTCCTCAGTGCTAGGGAAGGTATCAGAAAATAATTCTGAATCTACACTTGGAATGATGGGGATTAATCAAAGGTGGTCAGCATGGCTTTGTTTGCAGGAGAATCTGCCTGACCAACTTGTTTGAGCTAATTGAAGAAGAAACAAAGTGCGTAGATGAGAGAGTGTGCTTTATGTCACCAGCACGCATTTTAGTAAGGTTGTTGACAAGGTCCCACATGGTTCATAAACCTAACGCCCTCGGAACCTCAATCAAATGGGCAAATTGGTTCCAAAATTGGTTTTGTATTAGAAGGCAGAAAGTGATGGTGGAGAATTGTGTTTATGATTGGAAACCTATGCTCAATGAAGTGCCATTGGGATCAAAATTGGGGTCCTTCTGTTTTTCATATACATTAAGAATTTGGATACGAACGCAGGAGGTATGGTTAGCAAGTTCACAGATGACAAATGAATTAGTGATTTTATTGGTGATGTTATGGATTACGTCGCAGAATTATATTGATCAGTTGATAAGGCGGAGAGATTGAACATAATCCTGATTGGTGCACGCTGAGGCATAGTTGGAGGAATAATAAGAGCAAGACATGAACAACAAATGGTAGAGCCCAGAGGGAGCATTGAGGAACAGAGGATCTTTGGTGCATTGGACCATTATGCAGGTCCAATGATCCCTGATTGCTATTAGACTCCTGAAATCACCTGTTTCACACCCCCTTCCCTGAGGTGCAGCCACATACTCTTATTTGGTTCTCCCTCATTTGGTTATTCTGTTAATATTTTGTGTTCATTCAGACTGCAATACAACCTTTGCACCATTCTGCTGCTTTGCATTTGTCATATGTATTGTTGTACCTACTGCAACCATTGACTCTATCAGCTCCATGCAAACAAGGAATTTCATTGCATTTAGTGGATATGTGTAAGCTAGATAGATTCTTGATTAGGACGGGTATCAGACGTTATGGGGAGAAGGCAGGAGAATAGGGTTAGGAGGGAAAGATAGATCAGCCATGGTTGATTGGCAGAGTAGACTTGATGACTTCATTTATGATCTTATATTCCCCCTGGTGTATATGACAATAAGTGAATTAAAATTGGAATCTGAAGCTGAGGAGGCAATTCACATAGATAAGACGGTGAAGAAGGTATATAGAATACTTGCCTTCATTAGTTTGGCCTTGGAATATAAAAAATAGAAATGGAAAGTTACATTATAAAAGATTGGTTAGGCCGCTGCAGGAATACTGTAAGTGTGTCACCACATTATTGGAGCAAATTGATTGCATGGACAGTTTGCAGAGGTAATGGGATGGTGAGGAAAGGTCTCACAGGCAGAGTTTTTTCCCCCAGAAGGGAGAAGGCTGAGGTGGAACTGAATAAGATATGGAAAATTATTAGTGGCATAGATAGGGTAGATAATAACAGTATTTCCCTTGTGGTAGAGATGTCTAGAACTTGAGGCCAGGGGTTTAAGATAAGGGAGAGGAGGTTTAGGGAGGATCTGAGGAAAGAATATTTTCATCCACAGCGTGGTGTTGTATATGACAATAGACTAATCTAAATCTGAATCTGAATCTGCAGAGTTTGGAAACTGGAATGCTGTCTCTGAGTGTGCAGTGAAGCAGATACTCTCATAATATGTAAGAAGCACCTAGATGTGCACTCGTATCACCAAGGCATAGAAAGCTGTGGACTGGGAACTGGTCAATGGAATTAGTGTGAATGGGGGTGGGAGAGGTTAATGGTCGACATGGATATAGTAGACCTGAGGGCATGTTTCTATGTTCTATGACTCCACCACGTTTCTGAATATATAATGAACAAGCAGTTCTTAGAAATGATGCTGAAGAAATGAACATAAATTTTGCATAGGCATGAAGGGTGGTGTTCTGGCCGAAGGCCTTTGGGCTGAGATTTAAGGCAATCTAAAGGCAAATCTGATAAGCTAGATCACATACTTGGAAGCATGTTCCAAGTGGGGTCTGCTGGCTGGGAAGCTAGGTTTAATTTAAGCAAAAAACAAAATGCTGGAGGAACTGAAGGAAATCCACATTAGGCAGGAAATGGTTTTGGGTAGACTTATGGGACTGAAGGCTGATAAATCCCCAGGGCCTGATGGTCTGCATCCCAGGGTACTTAAGGAGGTGGCTCTAGAAATAGTGGAAGCATTGGAGATCATTTTTCAATGTTCGATAGATTCAGGATCAGTTCCTGTGGATTGGAGGATAGCAAATGTTATCCCACTTTTTAAGAAAGGAGGGAGAGAGAAAACGGGTAATTATAGACCAGTTAGTCTGACATCAGTGGTGGGGAAGATGCTGGAGTCAATTATAAAAGACGAAATTGCTGAGCATTTGGATAGCAGTAACAGGATCATTCCGAGTCAGCATGGATTTACGAAGGGGAAATCATGCTTGACAAATCTACTGGAATTTTTTGAGGATGTAACTAGGAAAATTGACAGGGGAGAGTGGATGTGGTGTAACTCGACTTTCAGAAAGCCTTCGACAAGGTCCCACATAGGAGATTAGTGGGCAAAATTAGGGCACATGGTATTGGGGGTAGGGTACTGACATGGATAGAAAATTGGTTGACAGACAGAAAGCAAAGTGTGGGGATAAATGGGTCCCTTTCGGAATGGCAGGCAGTGACCAGTGGGGTACCGCAAGGTTCGGTGCTGGGACCCCAGCTATTTACGATATACATTAATGACTTAGACGAAGGGATTAAAAGTACCATTAGCAAATTTGCAGATGATACTAAGCTGGGGGGTTGTGTGAATTGTGAGGAAGATGCAATAAGGCTGCAGGGTGACTTGGACAGGTTGTGTGAGTGGGCGGATACATGGCAGATGCAGTTTAATGTAGATAAGTGTGAGGTTATTCACTTTGGAAGTAAGAATAGAAATGCAGATTATTATCTGAATGGTGTCAAGTTAGGAGGAGGGGGAGTTCAACGAGATCTGGGTGTCCTAGTGCATCAGTCAATGAAAGGAAGCATGCAGGTACAGCAGGCAGTGAAGAAAGCCAATGGAATGTTGGCCTTCGTAACAAGAGTTGAGTATAGGAGCAAAGAGGTCCTTCTACAGTTGTACCGGGCCCTGGTGAGACCGCACCTGGAGTACTGTGTGCAGTTTTTGTCTCCAAATTTGAGGAAGGATATTCTTGCTATGGAGGGCGTGCAGCGTAGGTTCACTAGGTTAATTCCCGGAATGGCGGGACTGTCGTATGTTGAAAGGCTGGAGCGATTGGGCTTGTATACACTGGAATTTAGAAGGATGAGGGGGGATCTTATTGAAACATATAAGATAATTAGGGGATTGGACACATTAGAGGCAGGAAACATGTTCCCAATGTTGGGGGAGTCCAGAACAAGGGGCCACAGTTTAAGAATAAGGGGTAGGCCATTTAGAATGGAGATGTGGAAGAACTTTTTCAGTCAGAGAGTGGTGAAGGTGTGGAATTCTCTGCCTCAGAAGGCAGTGGAGGCCAGTTCGTTGGATGCTTTCAAGAGAGAGCTGCATAGAGCTCTTAAGGATAGCGGAGTGAGGGGGTATGGGGAGAAGGCAGGAACGGGGTACTGATTGAGAGTGATCAGCCATGATCGCATTGAATGGCGGTGCTGGCTCGAAGGGCTGAATGGCCTACTCCTGCACCTATTGTCTATTGTCTATTGTCTATTGTCTATAATTCAGCTGGCCGGGCAGCATCTTTGGAGGGAAATGGACACACGGCATTTCAAATTGGGACCCTTCATCAGACTGATTCAGTAGAGGGAACATAGCTGGTAGAAAGAGGAGAGGGGAAGGGGAGCTTGTAGAAAGAATTGAAGGTTAGAGGTTTGCTCAAGATTCCACCATCTGCAGTGCTTTTGGTTTAACTTAACATGGCATTCCAGAGGATGTGACTGTGAACAGAAATTCCCAAAGGAGAACCTTCTTTGGCCTCAGCTCCATGGAACACCAGCAAATGCCAATTTTAGATGATTCAATATCCCCAGTCCATTGCCTAACGGTCCAACGGCCCCTCCAAGATTTCCTTGCTGAGTACAGGTTTGAGTCTGAAGAAGGGTTCTGGCCTGAAACATCGCCTATTCCTTTTCTCCAGTGACGCTGCCTGACCTGCTGAGTTACTCCAGCATTTTGTGTCTTATCTTTGATATACAGTAAACCATTATCTGCAGTTCCTTCCTACACACTGGTTTAGACATACGTCTGATGTTTTTCTGTAGTTTGCTTTCCCCACATTCTCCACAGAATGGACCAGTGGGTCACAGATAGAGAAATAATATGTGTGTTCCACTGACACAGGCTGGTAGTGTTGGTTTTTTAGGCAGAAGGAACTGCAGATTCTGGAATCTTGAGCAGAACATAATGTGCTGGAGGAACTTAACAGATAAAGTTATTGTGTACAGTTTTGGTCTCCTAATCTGAGGAAAGATATTCTAGCCTTAGAGGGAGTACAGAGAAGGTTCACCAGATTGATCCCTGGGATGGCAGGACTTTCATATGAAGAAAGACTGGATAGACTAGGCTTATACCCGCTGGAATTTAGAAGACTGAGGGGGGATCTTATTGAAACATATAAAATTCTTAAGGGGTTGGAGAGGCTAGATGCGGGAAGATTGTTCCCGATGTTGGGGAAGTCCAGAACCAGGGGTCACAGCTTAAGGATAAGGGGGAAGTCTTTTAGAACTGAGATGAGAAAACATTTCTTCACACAGAGAGTGGTGAGTCTGTGGAATTCTCTGCCACTGAAGGTAGTTGAGGCCAGTTCATTGGCGTTATTTAAGAGGGAGTTAGATGTGGCCCTTGTGGCTAAAGAGATCAGGGGGTATGGAGAGAAGGCAGGTACAGGTTACTGAGCTGGATGATCAGCCATGATCATATTGAATGGTGGTGCAGGCTCGAAGGGCCGAATGGCCTACTCCTGCACCTATTTTCTATGTTTCTATGTTTCTAAAGCAGAATCTGTGGAGGGAATGGATAGGTAACATATTGGGTCAATATCTAGTCTGAAAAAGGGTTCCAATCCAAAATATTGCCTGCCCATTTCCTCCACAGATACTACCTGGTCCACTGAGTTCCTCCAGCACTTTGTGTTTTGCCGAGAGTCTTGGTTGCTGGTACATGTATCCTACACTTGGACTGGTGCTTTGGTCTTCCTATTATTTGGCCCCTTTATACAACAAAAACATGCATCTACTAAAAAGACAAAGTGGTGCAATGAAGCCTGCAGACACTGAACTCTTCGGAGCTGCTCCAGCTCCTCCGGCATTACTTTGAGGATGTGCAACAGAAACCCCATTTATGCAGTGAATATAAATGGATTTATGAATTAACTCCAAAGGTCAAGATGCTTTTTGCAGGCATACGGAAAGAAATTTGAAACCCAAATTTCATGAATGAAACATCTGGTTGTACTCATTGCAAAATGATGGAAGGGATTAAGACCACCTTGTAACCAGATGGAAGCCTTTTGTTAAAAATATCAAGACAAGATTTGAGATGAAACGGTAATAAGTCACAGTCTTAAAATTTCAGGGGGTTCTGCTGATGTTCCACTGGAAGACTGTTCGCCACACCAGTTGGACAGTACACTATTTCCCATGCTACATCTGCCTATCTATTTAGCTATTTATCAAAAAATATGTGCCCAAGAATTGAAGGACTTGAGGAATATATAAATTGCCTTTTGACTAGTTTAGTTTAGTTTAGTTTAGTTTAGTTTAGTTTAGTTTAGTTTAGTTTAGTTTAGTTTAGTTTAGTTTAGTTTAGTTTAGTTTAGTTTAGTTTAGTTTAGTTTAGTTTAGTTTAGTTTAGTTTAGTTTAGAGATACAGCATGGAACAGGGATACTCCAGGCAAACTATCAGAAAGGAAAAAAACATCTTAAAGGAAGTGTGGAAGGCAAACTTAAAGCCTGGATGCATTGCTGGTTTCTGGCATCTGTCAGTAGTGGCTGGAGGGTGAGAGCACGATTTTGACAGAATTGTGGGAGGGCCAACATTTGGCACCAGTAGTTTACGACTTCGTGATACTTCCCTGCATTGGTTAAATTTCACTCAAAATCCATTCTTAGTCTCATGACACGATATTACTCATTCAGAACCACAGCTCTCCAAATGTGGCCTTTATGTCCCCAGTATTTCTTCTCCCAATCCATTGGTGGCTTTGCTTTCTACTGAATGTTCTTCTAAAGCCCTCCACCTCTCCTCTTCTCCCTTTTCCATAAAGACATTTATTGGAACTTATCCCTCTGACCAAGCTATTACTCACTGAAATTTTCACGAAACAATTTTCCATTAAAAAAAAAATAGACTTCGAAAATTACAATAGGAAATAGGTGACATAAAAATGGACAAGAAATGAGCAGATATTTAAAGGTTTTATCAGGTAAATTGCGAGATAAAAATATAAAGGTTTGTTAAATAGATATCAAGTTAAGTTTATTGTCATATATGGTGAGGTATAGGTACAATGAAAATCTTGCTTGCAGTAGCATCACAGGCACAGACACAAACACAGAAATATAAATTATGCATAAGTTACATGTAAATCCACAAAACTCCACAAGAGTGAGCAAAAAACAAGAGTTTAATGCAAAATCGAGTCCATGGTAGTACGAGGTGGTCTGCGATGTTCCATTGTCGAGGCAGGATTAGGGTTGTGCAAGTTGGTTGAATAACCTAGAGTGACACAGTGACACAGCAGTAGAGTTGCTACCTTACAGCACCAGAGACCCAGGTTTGACCCTGATTATGGGTACTATCTGTTTGGAGTTTGTGCATTCTCCTTGTGACCACGTGGGTTTTCTCCGGTCCTCCAGTTTCCTCCCACACTCCTTACACCTACAGGTTTATAGGTTAATTGGCTTCGGTAGAATTGTACATTGTCCCTAGTGTATAGGATAATGCTAGTGTAAGGTGTGTGCGGAACCATCGCTGGTTGGCGTGGACTCGGTGGACCCTAGGGCCTTTTTCTACACTGTATCTCGAGAGTCTAAAGTCTAAACCTGATGATTACAGGAAAGTAACTGTACCTGAACCTGGTAGGTGTGAATTCAGGCTTCTGTGCCACCTGTCCAATACTAGTGAGAAGAGGGTATGGCCCAGAAAATAGGGAGCCTTAATGATAGATGTTGCCTTCTTGAGACCGCGCTTCATGTAGATGCTTTTGATGGAAGAGGTGGGGGTGGGAGGGGGGTGGGGGTTGTGCCTGTAATGGACTGTTATGAGTCCACCACTCTCTGCTGCCTTTTATGTTTCTGTACATTGTAATTGTTATACCAGTCCATGACACAACTAGTCAGGATACTTTCTGCAGTGCATCTGCAGGGGTAGGCCATTTAGAATGGAGATGAGGAAAAACTTTTTCAGTCAGAGAGTTGTAAATCTGTGGAATTCTCTGCCTCAGAAGGCAGTGGAGGCCAATTCTCTGAATGCATTCAAGAGAGAGCTAGATAGAGCTCTTAAGGATAGCGGAGTCAGGGTGTATGGGGAGAAGGCAGGAACGGGGTACTGATTGAGAATGATCAGCCATGATCACATTGAATGGTACTGCTGGCTCGAAGGGCCGAATGGCCTACTCCTGCACCTATTGTCTATTGTCTATAATATGTAGTTATGCAGGCACAGATCCATAGATCGATGTGCAGATGAATAATTAAAACAAGAACAAAAGAACTAGAAGCTGTGGTAGGCCCTTAGAACTTGCTCCACCATTCCATAAGATCGTGACTGGTTTTTCACCTCAGTGTTTCCTTCGTGTACTAACATCGTATTCCTAGATTTATTTAATTTCCACACATCTATTGATCTCTATCTTGAATGTACATAAGAACTCAACCTCCACATTGCTTGCGGGCGGAGAATTCCAATGACTCACCACTCTCTGGTTGAAGAGATTTATTTTATATTTCAGTTCTGAATGTCTGACCTGTTATTTTGAGACTGTGATCCCTGATTTTATACATCCCAGACACGTGTAACATCATCCTCGCATCTACTCTATTAAGCCCTGTAAGACTGTTTTTTTGTTTCAGTGAAATCCCCTATCTTTCTTTTGAACTCTAAGATGCACTGATACATTCAGCTTAATCTTTCCTCAAAGTGCAGTCTCCTATTCCAGGAATCAATCTTTGTTGTACTCCCTTTATCACATATATATCTTTCCTTAGGCAGGGACTCCAGAACTGTGCACAATATTCCAGCAAGAATGTCACCAGAGCCTCAACTCTGCTATTAATTTCAGTCTATTTTCAGTTATAATATTGTGTGCTGATTTGTAAAACCGAAGCCTAATTTTTTTAAACCAAAGTTATATGATCTTGTATTTTAAACAAATTGGCGTCCAATATTCTGTACATATCAATTGATATCGTTAAGAGGTCTATATGTTTAAAATACAAGATCAGAACATTGGTTAAATAAAACAATCACATATATTTTTGATTTAATATCTTGATGATTTGTTTCCTTTTGTTCTAAAGATGAGATCATAGGCTCAATTTTAGTAGCTTGCTTATAATATTCTTCAGTCCCTATGACATTGAAACATTCCTTTGAAAATTTAAGATCAGAACTTCAGTTAAAATAATAAACCTCCCAGGACAGGATTTTACTGAATGCCCACCAGCTTTCCAATTCCACTCTACAACTGTGATATACTTGAATAGGGATGAAATAAATTATTAACAGCCTTGGACTCAGTTCTTTCCAAGATCAAATTTCAAAATAAAAGCAACACCACAAAGGACCAAACTGTGTTGATCTGTTTATGCCAATGGTAAGGCTCCTAAAGTCAATATAGTTGGCAGATAAAAGGACAACTATTTGATATTAAATATTCCTGCCATTGGATAGAAGTTGAATTCAGCTTGAGTAGAAAACCTGTGGATAGCTTAAAAAAAAGGAGCATTAATTTTCTGCAAGAATACCTGAAATTGTGATGACAGGGATAAAATACCCGGAAGCTATTCCAATTGCAAAGAAGCAGCAACAGGGATCCCTTGGAAGTATGAAGGTCCAGAAGAGTCCAGACTGGGAGATGTGTGGGCCCAAGCCATTTGATACAGGATTCAGGATTCAGGATCCTGATGGGTCAGCATCATGGATTCAGGAGCATGATGGCTGCATTTTTAGATTTGTAAATCAGGGGTACACCAATATTTCAGAGATATAATTATTCTGCCTCACAACAGATGGGGAGATTAAACTCACTCAATTAAATAAATCAATTCAAAAATACAACGCTAACAACCTTAAAGGTGATTGTGAATCTATTGGATCTTCAGTTTCACTAACCTCTTTTGCTGTAGGAAATCTGCATCTTTATCTCTCTGGCTGTGATTTGACTGACCCACACAGAAACATTGGCTGATTCTTAACTACCCTCTGAAAAGCCCTAGAAAGGCTTCCAGGTCAAGGGTAGTTAGGCATAGCATACATGTTGGTCTTAAATGAGAAAAGTTGAGGGAGCGAGCAGAAGTAATTTCTATCCTCCACCATCCCACAGTGTTGGCTCAATGTGATCATAAAGGTGGGTCTTATGTTGTTCTTCATTAGGTCATACATTATTGCTTTAACTATGAGGCATAAATTTAGGAACATGAATCAGAGAGATTTGGCAGCAACCAGGGAGAAATATGGTAGGAGAGTCCTAACCCAAAACGTCACCTAAACAATGTTCTCCAGAGATCCTGCCTGACCTGTTGAGTTGCTCCAGCACTTTTTTTTAAAATGAAAGAGATTTATTGTTCTCCAATGACAGTATTTGTGCATGGTGCCAACAGAGCTTTATAAAAATTAGCTGTTTGTCTGGAAATTAATTTATATGCAATATTTTGGCAGTGCATCTGAACCATTAGTTTTTAAGAGATGATTTTATTAATCTTTTCAAGCCCAAAATAAATGATAATGCAGCAAAAAATTGGCTATTGACTTCAATGCAATTTTCATGAACTCCCATGAGATTGACTATTGAAGAACAGTTTTTTAATAATTTTGTTTCATACAACTGTTACCATAGTGCAAATATAGATCTACAAAAGGTACACCTTTTACAGCAATGGTGTGTGCCTAGAAATTCACCCCCTTTAGTAGCGCAAAATGCACTGTGCAATAGTCACAGTATTGTACTATGGTCTAAAGGCAGGATATAACATACTGACTAAACTGTATAACACATTTAGTGTGACTGACCGTGGACAGATTTCTGAGGACTGGTATTTCTTTGCAAGGCGTGACAATGAACCACAATATCAGTGCTGGTAAATAATCATGCATTTTGATAACTTTGGTAAAAAGAATACTGCTTAATACATGTTGATTCACAGAGGGATAAGTGATTATCAAATATTGTTTCTGTATTTGAATAGACACCAGGAGATGAATAGCTAATCTGCAGATGAGAAGACATTTGAGGTAATTCCCATTGTGCATTTGTGGTCTTTGACGAAGTGCCTATCAACGTTAATGACCCAGAACAATAAAGAGCAACTGAGGCAATCTTATATCTAACTTTTCCCACTGGTAAGAATTCACATAAGAAATACCATCATAAACATGAGCGACGCTGAACATTTATTAAATACAAGACATTAATATTTAAATACACACAGGACTGGGATTCACTACTCAATCATTCCGGTCGTATTACGGGCAGTGTAAGAAAATTCCACGAAAATCATCCACTAATATTTTATTACAATTTTTATTGTGTTTACATTCATGGTAAATTTATAATTTAAAACTCCTCCAACATCTGCCGTAAGGATCTTAGCTTTTAACAAACCTCCAAACCTCTAGTGTAATCTTTTAAATCGGGTAAATTGTATTGAAAGAAATACTTAATGCGGGCTGGTTGCTTAACGAGAAGTATAATGGCAACTTCAGCCCTTTTCCAATAAAGTCCTTTCCGATTGCCTTACTTCACAGGAAGTGGAGTGATCGATCTTGACGCAGAGCCCCAACGAAGAGATCTTCAAAATGTTTAAATTTAATTAGTCGTTTATTGAAGTAGTAATACAAACAGATCTGTATCTCTCCAAACATTTCTCTCGTCGCAGGTCTGTAACTCCACAAGAATTTAACTCTCGTTGCATATCTGTTAAGAACTGTATCTCGCCGTACTCCTTGTGCCTGCCCCTCCCATCTCTGCATCTCCAGATATAGTACCTAGCTCTGGCTCCTCCCAGTCTATTATGCCCATGTATGTATTCATCTCATGACAACCCCAAGTGTCCAAAAATAATACAACAAGATACAAAATAATATAATATGCTAAACAGTTAGCACAAACACAAATGGCTCCTACAAGAAGTTTGTAAGTGATCACATTTTTGACGGCATGTTGCTTTTTTTTGACCATGCTTAACATTCATCTGCATTTGACAGCAGTTGGCTAAGGCTAAAGCTCTTCTGCAATGACACATAAGATTTAGTTAGGAATGACATATTGAATAATTGATTTCCTTCTGCAAAACAAACAGCCTAGGTCCCTCTGTCCCTCCCTTCCCCTCCTCCTTCCCAGATCTCCCTTTATCTTCCTGTCTCCACCTATATCCTTCCTTTGTCCCGCCCCCCTGACATCAGTCTGAAGAAGGGTCTCGACCCGAAACGTCACCCATTCCTTCTCTCCCGAGATGCTGCCTGACCTGCTGAGTTACTCCAGTATTTTGTGAATAAATCGATTTGTACCAGCATCTGCAGTTATTTTCTTATACAGCCTAGGTGTGTTACACTTGAACAAAGCACTTCCACGTTAGTACGTATGCCACGGTGCATTGCGTGAAAACGTTACCACAAGACTAATTACATTGCTGGTGGCGGGGCTGGAAACATGCTGGTTACAGCAGTGACTGGTCGTATTTCAAATAAGGATGAGAAAACAATCTGGTTTTGATTTAGCTCATGAAGGACAAAGTCCTTTGATGTGGTTACTTTGATTTTTTTTCATCCCATCTGACAGTACAATACTTTTAAAATCTGCTAGAACTATGCTTCTTTAAAAGTAATACTTCCCCCCAAGTATTTCACACAGATTTTTTAGTTACTTCACATGGAAATCACTCTGATGTGAACAGATGAAAAAAAAAAATTTTTTTGAAGATGTTACTTTGTAGATTATGTATTACCCATGGAAGCACATTATAGGGCCCTGATGTTAATCTGACCTCAAGCATTCAGGTTTCTTAAACTGGAATTTGAACCTGTTCAATATGGAAAAGCATTTACTTGTATCCAATGCCACGGTGTATTGCGTGAAAGCCTTCGACAAGGTTCCACATAGGAGATTAGTGGGCAAAATTAGAGCGCATGGTATTGGAGGAAGGGTACTGAGGTGGATAGAAAATTGGTTGACAGACAGAAAGCAGAGAGTTGGGATAAATGGGTCCCTTTCAGAATGGCAGGCAGTGACTAGTGGGGTACCGCAAGGCTCGGTGCTGGGACCGCAGCTATTTACAACATACATTAATGACTTGGATGAAGGGATTAAAAATACCATTACCAAATTTGCAGATGACACAAAGCTGGGTGGTAGTGTAAACTGTGAGGGAGATGCTATGAGAGATGCAGGGTGACTTGGACAGGTTGTGTGAGTGGGCAGATGCAGTTTAATGTGGATAAGTGTGAGGTTATCCACTTTGGTGGTAAGAATAGGAAGGCAGAGTATTATCTGATGGTGTCAAGTTAGGAAAAGGGGACGTACAATGAGATCTGGGTGTCCTAGTGCATCAGCCACTGAAAGGAAGCATGCAGGTACAGCAGGCAGTGAAGAAAGCCAATGGAATGTTGGCCTTCATAACAAGAGGAGTTGAGTATAGGAGGAAAGAGGTCCTTCTGCAGTTGTACAGGGCCCTAATGAGACCGCACCTGGAGTACTGTGTGCCGTTTTGGTCTCCAAATTTGAGGAAGGATATTCTTGCTATTGAGGGCGTGCAGCGTAGGTTTACTAGGTTAATTCCCGGAATGGCGGGACTGTCATATGTTGAAAGACTGAAGTGACTAGGCTTGTATACATTGGAATTTAGAAGGATGAGAGGGGATCTTATCGAAACGTATAAGATTATTAAGTGGTTGGACACGTTAGAGGCAGGAAACATGTTCCCAATGTTGGGGGAGTCCAGAACAAGGGGCCACAGTTTAAGAATAAGGGGTAGGCCATTTAGAACGGAGATGAGGAAAAACCTTTTCAGTCAGAGAGTTGTGAATCTGTGGAATTCTCTGCCTCAGAAGGCAGTGGAGGCCAATTCTCTGAATGCATTCAAGAGAGAGCTAGATAGAGCTCCTAAGGATAGCGGAGTCAGAGGGTATGGGGAGAAGGCAGGAACGGGGTACTGATTGAGAATGATCAGCCATGATCACATTGAATGGCTCGAAGGGCCGAATGGCCTACTCCTGCACCTATTGTCTATTGTCTATTGTTTAAAAAGTAAAAAGCATTTACTTGGGTGGTACGGTGGCACAGCAGTGGGGTTGCTGCCTTACAGCGCCAGAGACCTGATTTAGATCCTGACCATGGGTGCTTGTCTGTACAAAGTTTGTACATTCTCTCTGTGACCTGCGTGAGTTTTCTCCAGGAATTCTGGTTTCCTCCCACATTCCAAAGACGTACAGGTTTGTAGGTTAATTGGCTTGGTATAATTGTAAAATTGTCCCTAGTGTGTGTAGGATAGTGTTAATGTGCGGGGATTGTTGGACGGCGCGTTCTCAGTGGACCAAAGGGCCTGTTTCCATACTCTATCGCTAAACTAAACCAAATTAAACTAAAATCGCAGGCTAGCATTAGCAAATAACAACTACTCAGTCAAATAATACCCACAAAGTAGGAAAACTTATTTCTAAATATAATGAGATTCACTGAATTGGGAAGAAAAACTATAAAGTTGTTTGACCCACATACAATATGTTGTGTGTTGTTGACTACAAACAACGGGTGCAATTAAGAATATGAAGACTGGGTGTCCTAGTGCATCAGTCAATGAAAGGAAGCATGCAGGTTCAGCAGGCAGTGAAGAAAGCCAATGGAATGTTGGCCTTCGTAACAAGAGGAGTTGAGTATAGGAGCAAAGAGGTCCTTCTACAGTTGTACCGGGCCCTGGTGAGACCGCACCTGGAGTACTGTGTGCAGTTTTGGTCTCCAAATTTGAGGAAGGATATTCTTGCTATGGAGGGCGTGCAGCGTAGGTTCACTAGATTAATTCCCGGAATGGCGGGACTGTCGTATGTTGAAAGGCTGGAGCGATTGGGCTTGTATACACTGGAATTTAGAAGGATGAGGGGGGATCTTATTGAAACATATAAGATAATTAGGGGATTGGACACATTAGAGGCAGGTAACATGTTCCCAATGTTGGGGGAGTCCAGAACAAGGGGCCACAGTTTGAGAATAAGGGGTAGGCCATTTAGAACGGAGATGAGGAAGAACTTTTTCAGTCAGAGGGTGGTGAAGGTGTGGAATTCTCTGCCTCAGAAGGCAGTGGAGGCCAGTTCGTTGGATGCTTTCAAGAGAGAGCTGGATAGAGCTCTTAAGGATAGCGGAGTGAGGGGGTATGGGGAGAAGGCAGGAACGGGGTACTGATTGATAGTGATCAGCCATGATCGCATTGAATGGCGGTGCTGGCTCGAAGGGCTGAATGGCCTACTCCTGCACCTATTGTCTATTGTCTATTGTCTATTGCTTCTCAACCTTGATAATCATTTCCTGTCAATGGCGCAAAATTCTGGACATAGTGGTAGCAGTTTGTCATAGACTCCCGTCAATTTTTTTTCTTTTGAAGTCAATGGGATCGTTATCAGAAGGCAGAGAACAAATTACTGATGCTATTATATTGTATGTTTCATCCTGCCAACAATGATACATTTGTGGGCACTTACAGTTTTTAAAATGACTTAAGTGCTTATTTTTAATTATTTATTGGTATGATTTTCATCAGCGCTCTCAGACACTATTGATCATTTGTAACCAGCCAACATGGAGACTGGAGCTGAAATGATAATTTAGGCCCAGTTTAGTGTGAGATATCAGTCTCTATAAATAAATTGCAACCTATGTTCAGAATAATTCGCCAGACATTTGTTAAAAGTTCAATTACTTAAGTTACATGTTCTCATTAAGGAAACTGCATAACAGATTAGTGGCTAATACCTGTCCTTGTATTCCCCCCTTACATTAACCAGCTGCTTGGAAGAAAGTATTCATTGTCATTTTCAGACGCTGTTTAAAGAGACATTCTCTTTTCATGTTCATGTGCTCCTGGAACTGATACCCAAATAACACATTAAATTAATCCCATGAGGTACCTTTATTCAAGAAAGGCAGCAGGGACAAGCAGGTAATTAGTCTAATGTCAGTTGTAGGCAAGTTACTGGAAAGTTTTCTGTAGGAATGCATGCACACAGTGGGTGGTGGATATATGAAGTGAGCCACCAGAGGAGATAGTTGAGGCTGGTACTAAAATAAGATTTAAAAGATATTTGGACAAGTACATGGATAGGAAAGGTTCAGAGGCATAAGGGCCAAATCGGGCAGGTGGGACTAGCGTAGATTAGTCGGCAAGGGCAAGTTGGGCTAAAGGGCCTGTTTCTGTCTGATAGATAAAATATGTAGGAAGGAACTGCAGATGCTGCTTTTCACTGAAGATAGACACAAAATGCTAGAGTAACTCAGCAGGACAGGCAGCATTTCTGGATAGAAGGAATAGGTGATGTTTTGGGTCAAGACCCTTCAACAAAGTACTGGAGTAACTCAGCCGGCCAGGCAGCATCTCTGGAGAAAGAGGTGTGACGTTTTGGGTCGGGACCCTTCTTTTTTCTGTATTTTATGACTCTATGACTATAATTAATTAACACGGAAAAACTGTGGTGGGTTTACGATATTTGCCGTGGCTTTCTCATGTTGGATCCTATCTGATCAATTTGATTGAGTTTCTCAAAGAAGCAACAAAGCACGTTCAGGAGAGCTCTGTGGTTGAAACAGTTATATTGACTTCAGCAATGCTTTTGACAAGATCCTGCAGGAAAGGCTAGTCCCAAATGTTAGCGCCCATGGGATCGTCTGCAAATTGACAAATTGAATCCAAAGTTGGCTCGGTAATAAGAAACAAGGGGACATGACGAGTGTTGCTTTTATATTTAGAAGCCTATGACCACTACTGCTCCCCCGGTATCAGTGCTGAGACCCTTACTGTTGGTGACACACATTAACAATTTGGAGATGAATATATGAATATAGGTATGATTAGTATGTTTGCAGACGACATGCAAATTGGTGGTGTTGTTGATAGTAAGAAGGATAATTTTATTTTATGGAATGTTATTGGGAGTTTTGATCGCCCCGAAGCAGGAGCTTTGACCGCCGGCTGCGGGAGCTTCGATCGCCCCGACGGATGGTTCAACTGCCCCGACCGTGGGAGAATAAAGAGGAAGTAGCTTGGACTTTTTTGCCTTCCATCACAGTGAGGAATGTGGGGAATCCACTGTGGTGGATGTTTATGTTAACTTTTACGTAGTTGTGTGTCTTGTTGCTTTATTTTCGTTTGGCTGTATGGTAATTCTGCAGTAGAGTTACTACCTTACAGCGTATGCAGTGCCGGAGACTCAGGTTCGATCCTGACTACGGGTGCGTCTGTACGGAGTTTGTACGTTCTCCCCGTGACCTGCCTGGGTTTTCTCCGAGATCTTCGGTTTCCTCCCACACTCCAAAGACATACATGTATGTAGGTTAATTGACTGGGTAAATGTAAAAATTGTCCCTAGTGTGTGTAGGATAGTGTTAATATGCGGGGATCGCTGGGCGGCGCGGACTCGGTGGGCCGAAGGGCCTGTTTCCGCGCTGTATCTCTAAAATCTAAAATCTAAAAAAATCGAATTCACATATCACTGTACCTTAACTGGTACATGTGACAATAAAAGACCTTTGAAACCTTTGAAACCTTTGAAGGGCGTGTTCCCGTGTTGTATAATTCTGTCTTCATGAGTTCTTTGAAGCAAAGTGAATGTTGTGTTTCGTCTGCTTATCGATCTCCTGGGGAAAAAAATGTGCCTGGTCATAAACCTCTTGTTTTTAATTTCCCATGATCTGGAGAATAGTACTGCCGTCTGAAGAAGCAAAAGATGGGGAATGGAGATGGTTGGGAGAGAATGAACTGGCCTCCATTCGTCCTGTGCTCTCACTCCCTCAGTCTCTGAGCCAACCTGCAGGGTGATACTGTGTGCCAAGCAGTGCAGTTTACCCCCTAATCTAATGTTGATACTGGTGTCCCACAGCTCCTGCACTCTGGAAATTATGTCTAGTCAGCAAATAAGGGCAAACCTACAATTGCTGGTTCAACACACCGAGACAAATTCAAACTCTGGAACTGTCATTTAGTGCCTATTTTAATGGGTATTCACAATAGTCCTTCTTTCTTTTCTTAAGAAAAATAATTTACAAGATATGCTCCAAGACATTTTCCTTAATTGATATCTGTTATTTAACACCTACAAAAGTGCTTTTGTTAAGTTACCTACCTTATCTGGAAAGGGAGCATTCCTTGACCCAATAAAATTCAAATTTTCAAGAGGCAACTTGAATGACTTGGGGCAAATCTGGAGAATTTAGTAGTGAAGGGAAACCAGGTCAAACTCAATAGGTTCCGGAGTTTTATCTTGAACAAGGGTAACATTGCAACAAGTTCTGTAGGATTACATAAGGCTGGCCAGGTTTCTCATGCCTCAGAGAATCTGTTAACTCTGAAGAGGCTGGGATAGGTCTGGGAGAATGGAAGTCCATGTGTCGTATGAAGTGTAAAATGCTATCCCATCGCTCCCAAGCTCACTCATCTTCAGACAGTAGTCTTGTAGATAGTTGTGTTACAGTGGGTGCAACAGTAGTATTCCTGGACTAATTGTTGAAAGGCTGTCAAGAATCCGTCCAAGGTACCTGTGGATTTTAAATTCAATCAATAATCTGGTATTTAAAAAAATATATATCATTAGTCACTCGTCATGAAATACCGGGTAGAGACAAAGAACTGCGGATGCTGGTTTATACCAAAAATAGACACAAAGTGCTGGCATAACTCAATAGGTCAGGTAGCATCTCTGGAGAAAAAGAATCGGTGACGTTTCAGCTCGGGACCCTTCTTCGTCTGAAGAAAGGTCCAATTTGAAACGTCACCTATCCTCTTTCTCCAGAGATGTTGTCTGACCCATTGAGTTACAGCAGCACTTTATGTCTGTCATAAAATACCACCTTGTTCTCTAAAGACCTCAGACTACCCGGACTACCTGGTCTATGCATGACCACAGACATCCCAACATAGTTGACTCTTCAGTGCCCTATGATATGCCAAAGAAACCACTCAGATAGGGGCAATCAGAGGCAGGCAATAAATGCAGTCTTGCTGACGATATCAGATCCTGGAACATGAATACATTGTAACTAAAAAGGACCCTCTGACAACTTACCCATGTTCACAGCACCCTTGCACGAATTCAGAAAGATTTCCATCTATACCAGGGAGAAATTATTTAAGGTAATGACTGTTAAAAAAAGGCTCATCGTATTTACAGCAATGAAAAAAATGACTCAGACTCTGTTTAATGTTATTAAAATCAGTATTACAATCCATGCATGCCATTACTTTAACAGTGCTTCCTAAATCCAACCTCCATTGGGTGCTTTATTATGTATTTTTAATATAATCCTGTGATACAGAAAGCAGCATATCCAGTGAATGTTGATCTTATTTATCTCTGTGACTAAGAGGTTTACTATTCACCCCCTTTTGTTACTGTCACATGCAGAAGTGTTGATATTGAGCAGCTGAAGATATTATACCCTGGAGCCGAGTCTGTTACTGTAAATATCGACACAGGGTTCCATTACTTGCATTGCTTTGGAAGTTTATCTCCAGTAAATACAACTTACTGTCAGCTGTATGGATTTTCAGGGGATTGTAATTCCGTTATCTTGCACCATGCTTCCAAGCTGGTTTATGATAGTCCTCAGGACATCTATGTTCATAAAATGCGAACAATTGCCATACTAATGATTTTTTTCCCCTTTTCGTTTAATTTAATGTTAACCCCATGTAAAGAGTTAAAATGAAACCAGTAATGAGGGTATGATATACATGGTTTTGTTGCGTATGAATTTGAATTACAAAAAATAATTCATGATTCAGTTATTTCTTTTCTTTGATTATCCCACTAAATGCATTAAATATGGCTTGACACGCTGACTGATGGGTTGACAAAGGGCATGGTAAACTTGGGTAATGCTGATGTTGCCCTTAGTCTGGTGAAGTTTTCTTCGCTCATCACTTAGTAATTGTAACACTTTCATGGGCCAAAGTTATAGGACATTAATATGAATTACAAAATTATCATTTAATCAAGAATTTCTGATTCTAGTTTAAATGATTTACAGATAATGGATAAATCATAAAATTGAATTTATCTTTTCATGCTCACTAGTCTGTTTTCTTTATATTTAATTAAAGATTTGAAAATTATATTTAATAACATTTGAAAATGTATTATCATATTGCAAATAATACAACAAAAATGAGTCATTGTGACATAGGGCACTCATAACCTACAAACCTGTACATCTTTAGAGTGTGGGAGGAAACTGGAGCACACGGAGAAAAATCACATGGTCACAGGGAGAACGTACAAACTATATACAGGCAATACCAGTAGTCAGGATCAAATGTGGGTTTCTGATGCTGTAAGGCAGCAACTCGACCATTGTGCCACTGCGCCGCCAGCACTTACAAGGGTGGAGTCCCTTAAAAATATGATTTACTTACACAGAATTCAATGCAGTGCTGGGATGCTTTGCAGGGCTGAAAGTGAAATTGCACCTGGAAACCTATGTCATAAAACAGAAAATGCTGGAAATTCTCAAAGTCTGGTGCTCTCTGTGAAGAGAGAAACATTCCAGCAGCAAATCAAACTGAAATGTTTCCTCATGTTCCTTCTCTATAGCTGATGCCTGACTTGTATTTCTAACATTTTCTTTTTTATTCAGATTTCCAATAGCTGTTATATTTTGTTTCTGGTGAACAATGTACTAAGTTGCAATTTTGAGAATGGTCTCACTCAATGTCTGAGCCTTTTCAAATCCATTTCTGAAGCTGTTTACTCCTATGATATGATCTTTGCTCCATGTGTTCTCAATATTTAACTGTCCATCAGCTTACTGGACAATATAACATGCAATTTCAGGAAATAAGTCCATGGTAACCCTATAGCAGTGTCGAGTGACTGGAGACCAGACTGTTCTAAGCTCTGTCAGGGAAGAGATTACCAGGTAGACAGAGGAAATGATTCAAAGATTTTCACAAAACATCCTTGGAAGAACATGCATAATTCCCATTGACTGTTGTCCATGATCACTGGAGTGGAGAGAGAGCCTTCAGGATGGCATAAGAACCTTGGATGTGCAGAAGATTCTAAATGATGGAAGCAGCGAATGAACTCACAAGCTATCTGCCTGCCCAACCTGTCAGGCATCTTGTGCCCAGTGGAAGAGTCCGTGGTTTCCACATTGGGCTCGTCAGTCACCCCCGAACCCACAGAACTGCAGTGGAAGAATAAGATATCAGTCACCCTTGATCCTGAGGATTTGACTAGGAAGAAAGAAGTTACCATTCAGCCAGCCAGCTCTACTCAAAGAGCATAAAATTGACGTCACTGGACAAAGAATCGGAGAATGGTGAGCACAGTAACTTTCTGCAAAGTTAGAACGATAAAACTCACTCTGCTGTTGTTCTGCTTTCATTGAACTGCCTGGTATGTTCGGAACTCTTCTAAAGTTTTCTGTTTTCTTAGAATTGAAAACGCAGATCCAAGCAAAGGACTGTACTTCATTATCATCAATTCTGTCAATACACCTGGCTGAGGAATATAAACATGGCGATGTTACTCAAAGGTCAGGACCAGCTCGATGGAGGTCTAGCAAGAGTGAAGTATCTGCCACAATGTTCAATAATTTAGTTCTCACAGGACCACAGAAAGTGTGTTGTCTGAGTAAGAATATGTATTGGAGGTTTTTGTACCAAAGTAGTGCATGGACTTCGCAAGGACTAGGAAAAAATGTAAGGAAATTGACAATCCAGACTTGTACAAACATAGGCTAATGGCTGTCAGATCCATTTCAATGCACTAAGCAACTGGGTGCAAACAACCCTGATCCAGGCACCTCAGACTTCACAGCTGCACCAAGTCCTATGATTTGTCTTAGATGTCAATGGTTATCTAAGGAATTGGCCAGCAGCACCTATGTGCCCTTGGTAATCATGGATGAGATGAATGGTTATCAGATCAACAACAATTCTGACCCTCAATGATTCTGTCTTAGTTGCAGGCAAAATATTGGAGATAAAAGAGGAAAAAGCATACAGAATTGCAGCAGACATAACAGAGACAGGATACTCAATACAGAAACAAAGCATCCTAAAGTGATCCAAATTCTGGTAATTGACCAGAGAAAGAAAATGACAATTTCCCAAGCTATCAGCAGAATCCATTCAATTGTTTTCCCATTTTCTCAGTTCCTCATCTGAAATTTCATGTTCATCAATAGCCTCCATCTCTCCTAGCTTTGTCACCTTGTCTATCTCTATCATGCACTAAAATCTCTTCACTCCTCCAATTCTGTTTTGTTTCCATTGTCCCAGGTCCTCAATCAAAGAACCTCTTCCAAAGTCCTCTTCACTTCTTCTTTATTTTCCTTTTAAGATATGCCAAAAATCCTATTTGTTTGATGAACCTGGAGATTCACTAGGCTTGTATACAACTTTGGTTAAGATGTTTTATTGTATTAAACACAGCATATACACGTCAGTCACACAAACTGGTAGATCTGGTAGTGAATTAGGGATGAGAAATAAAGATACAATCAACTTGCATTATGACCAGAGTGAAATAAACTTTATTGCCAGGAGAGACAATGTGTGGAGTTCAACAAAAGATATTCAGGTTCATTTTTATTCTGCACTGATATAAATTCAAGATTCAACTACTCAATGCTCAGAAGTTACCAGTGAGTTGTGTTTCAGAAAAAAATCTTCTTTAAATCTTTGTCATTAAATCTTTGTCATTAAATCTTTGTCATTAAAATGCTTGAAAACTTAACTTTCAATGCAAATTACAGCACCAGAATGCTTACAAAGAATTTTGTTTAGCAAAGTTATAACTTTGCCAAACAAAATTCTTCGTACATTTGTTCTCACGTATTGTGTAATAACTTTGCTACCAACAAAATATGGTGTGTTGTTATGGATCTAATAACATATTATATTTGAAAATGAAATTTAGATGATTTATTCTTTGGAAATAGTTATTCCCTTGGTACAATGTAGAGGGATGCAAAACAAACAATTCCTCATTTTTTAAATATATAGGTTATGGATGTTGCTGGCAATACCAGTACCTACCGTGCATTCCATCGATAGTGAACTGCTATCTTAAAGTATGTGGGGCTTTTGATGGTGTTTCCTAAATCCTGTTGGGTATGACATAGCAATGTTTTCACCCACTGACGACAAAGGAGATTCAATATATTTCCAAGTCAGTTTAGTGAATTTGGTGGGGAACCTGCAGGTGGTGGTATCCCTTTGTGCCTGTCGCTCTTGTCCCTCTGGGTAATGGCACCTTGCTTTGGAACATATTGGCCAAGACGTTTTGATGAGATGCTTCAGTATATTTTGTGGATGATAAACCAAGCACCCACAGGATACTTATCCTCCAGTGACCTAAAGTGTAGGAAGTTAGATTGGTTACCAATCAAGCATCCTTCTTTACCCTGCATGGTTTTAAACTCCTTGAATATTATTTCAACTACAGGAATTCAGGAAAAAATGGCAGTACCCATCACATTTCTTCCCTGTACTGTAAAGCTGGAGGAAAGTCTATGAGATACCAGTAGGTGAATTACTTCTCACAAGCTACCCAGCCTCTGACCTGTTGTTGCAGTCATTGTGTTTATCTGCCTTTTCCTGTTGAGTTTCTGATTAAAGATGACCCTCAGGATATTGATTATAAATGATCTGGTAGCAGCAATGCTATTGATTATCAAATACCACATTGGGTATTATTTTCACTTCTTAAGCTTTGTTTTAGGTGATCTCAGAACTTAAACGTGGAGTGAGTGATGGAAAGAAAGAATGCTGTGCCACATCAACGGAATGTTGAGGTTTCTGTAGATGAAGGTCGAAGTTCATCTTTGGCTGTGGCATAAAATGAGTAGAAGTGCAATGACTACAGATTGGATACTCAATTTACATTCCATTCCAGTCACTCAAATAAACCTAAATCTCATGGTTTATACAAAGCAAAGATGATGAATAAGGCCCACAATGTTGCATCCAAGATGAAGTTTTACTTTGTTGTGTCGGTATAATGACTATGAAACTTACCCCCTTATATTTTATCTTGCATTTATACAAGAACAACCACAGTGAAATGCACCTCATTTCAACATACAATAAAAGTTTGTTCTTGGACAAAAGTGCCACACCATGGACTTTCATCCCCTATGATAAACAGCCAAGAATTTATACCTTTTAACAGGCCTAGAGGTATTGCCCATAAATGTAACTAAATTAATAACTGCATTATTTATGGATTTATTTTTCATTAGACTGCTATAAATTGTAGTTACCTTGGGATATGCATAAGATTTGTTTTGGATTAACTGGAATGTTAATAATTAATAACATTGTAATGAATCTAAACATTAAATTAGACACATATCAGGCTTCAAATAGAATTTTCATTAAAGAGTCAAAATTAACATAAATTACATTATAAATATTTGAAGAAGTTGGAAGTACTCTAATTACTAGTCATGGTATTTTGTTTAAATTACTTACTAGCAATTAGTATCATTTAGCATATGCAAACTCAATTGCAAATTTTTGTGACTGATTCCTCAGGCAAATTTATTTTCCATTTTATTACTCCATAAACCTTTGGAATATCAAGCGAAAAAAACAAATGCTAAAAATAAATCTTAAAATTTATTTCAAAAATATTTCTGCTTCGAGCTCAAATTTGCAGTGAATCCAAAATTATGTTGAATTTCAAATATCTGCACAATGATGTGCTCTAACGTCTCTTCACTCAATGATTCAGTGCGGACAATGGTACCAATAAATAAGCTCTCAGTGCATTGGAGGTTGATCTTTGCAGTTTTATATTCTGTTATGAATCTTCAGAAAGCCATATTGAAAATTCAGATCAGAGGTTAGTAGGCCCAAGAAAACTTTCCATCCATCAATTTCAGTGGATATGAAAGCCTGTCTTGCGAGTCTCTGCACTGGCCTGTTTATGTCCTCCAGAGTTGCTGCCTTCCTGGTGAGTAACTCCAGCACTTTGTGTTCTGGGCAAGATTTCAGTATCTGCAATTCCTCATGTCTCTGAATCTTTACTTACATTGGCTGATTATAAAGGATACTATGAGAAAGATTCATCCAAAGATCCTGTATAGGGAGTCATTTTACTCCAGTTGATTGTTGTGCAAAGCTTTTAGATTTTTAGATTTAGAGTTAGAGATACAGCGGGGAAACAGGCCCTTCGGCCCACCGGGTCCATGCCGCCCAGCAACCCCCCCCCCCCCCCCACATCAACACTATCCTACACACACTAGGGACAATTTTTTTATTTTTTTTACATTTGCCCAGCCAATTAACCTACATACCTGTACGTCTTTGGAGTGTGGGAGGAAACCGAAGATCTCGGAGAAAACCCACGCAGGTCACGGGGAGAACGTATAAACTCCGTACAGACGGCGCCTGTAGTCAGGATCGAACCTGAGTCTCCGGCGCTGCATTAGCTGTAAGGCAGCAACTCTACCACTGCGCCACCGTGCCGCCCCTTTTAACAGTAGGGAACAGTTTGTCGCCGTTGATAAATCAAGTTCTTTACCTTCAGTCTGAATAATCACACGTAATACTGGATGAGCACATCAGATTTATTCTACCATGGGGTTCTTCCCGTGAGGATCTCCAGACACAATACTAGTGTCTGAAAAGATCTCAACTCAGGAGAGGGGAAGAACAACTTTTCCACGATTGTTTACTTTTTTATACAGAAAGGAAAAAGGGGCGTAACAGATAAAATTAAGGACCAATTACAAATCTAATACAATTCCCATGGTTACAGAGAAAACAAAATCATTAATACAGGTCACATGCTCAGAAACCAAACCATTAATATAAGTCACATGCTTTTCGAGAAACGAATCAATTTACCTAGAGGGAGGGAGGGAGGGAGGGAGGGAGGGGGGGTGGAGGGACGGGGGAGGGAGGGAGGGAAGGGGAGGAGGATAAGGGGGTTGAGGGAGATGGAGTGGGGGGAAGGGAGGGGGAGGGGGAGAGGGAGGGTGATGGAGGGGGAGGGAGGGGGAGAAGGGGAGAGGGGGTGGGAAGGGGAGGGAGGTGGGAGAAGGGAAGGGAGGAGGGAGGGGGAGGGAGGAGATGGGGAGGGGAGGAGGGCGGGGGCTAGGGGGATGGGGAGGGGAGGGAGGGGTGGAGGGAGGGAGGGGGAGGGGAGGGGGAGAGGAGGAGGGAGAGGAGGGAGGGGGAGGAGGGAAGGGGAGGGAGGGGGGATGGGGAGGGAAGGGGAGGGGAGGGAGGGGGGATGGGGAGGGGAGGGAGGGAGGGGGAGAGGGGGTGGAGGGGGAAGGGAAGGGGAGGGGGAGGGGGAGGGGAGGTGGAAGGAGAGGGGAGGAGGGGGGGAAGGTGGAGAGGGGAGGGGGAGGGGGAGGTGGGAGAAGGGGAGGAGGGGAGGGGGAGGGTGTAGGGGTTAGGAGAGGAGGGGGAAGGGGAGGGGAGGGGGAGGGGGGAGAAGGAGGAGGCGGGAGGGGAGGGGGAGGGGAGGGAGGGGGGAGGGAAGCGGAGGGACGGGGGTGGGGGATGTGGGAGGGGAGGGGAGGAAGGGGAAGGGGAGGGGGAGAGGGGAGGGGGAAGGGGAGAAAGGGGGAGAAGGGAGGGGGAGGGGGAGGGGGGGTGGGAGGGGGGAGGGGTGGGGAGGGGAGAGGGGAGGGGGAGGGGTGAGGAGAGGGTGCTGCACCAATGCAGGAGAGGTTGGGCCCAACGGGTCCACTTGGTCTAGTTCTCTAATATAAAGCAGCTATCATCAAAAATAGCAATCTAAGCAACCTTGATATCTCCATGACAAATCAGCTAATTCCATCAATCCAGGGTCAAGCACATGCCCAGCAGATATTCTGCCAATTACATGCCACTTTAAAATGGAGCTTTCTGTCTCCAGATCCTCCGCTGCAGTGTATCATGAAAAGTGTATCACGCCTCAGAATTACAACGGTGGGGGGGGGGGGGGGGGGGGGGGGCATTTGACACATGATGCATCTCTGAATAGCCTTACCTAATGAAAAAAAGACCATGTGATGGGTTTTATGAAAGAGTGCATGAAAGACAACATTATGTAGCACTGATCTTGTTGACTTATTGACTTATATCAGCTATTCAATCATGGCTGATCTATCTCAACCCCATTCTCCTGCCTTCTCCTCACAACCCTTACTAATCAAGAATCTGTCAATCTCTGCTTTAAAAATACCCAATCTCCACCTTAAAATGTCGTTGGATTTCTTGCATGACCACGGACATTTTTTCTAATTGTGTTTTTCCACTAACCTATGTTTCCTGGCAGTCTTTTTACTTTCTCTGTCTTGGATAATTTATGTACAATTGATCTATTATTTATATTTTGTGTGTTTGTGTCCATGTGCCTGTGATGCTGCTGTAAGCAAGGTTTTCATTGCATCTGTACCTAACCGTACTTCTGCAGTGACAATTTATACTTGAAAAGAATCTTCGAACCATTTGACATTGAGTTGGTTCTGTACATTTCTGCAGTTGTTCATAATTGTAGAATTTGGCAGAATTAGTGGTGAAAGAAGCTATTCACAAACTTATTCTGGACTAAACTAAAAACAAAACATGATGGAAACACTCAGCAGGTCAGGCAGCATCCAAGGAAAGTGAAATAGATGTAAAGTTTACTGTTGAAGAGCCAAAGTCAGAACTTTTTCTGGACATGTGATCAATCCTAATAGCTGAGGATTGTTTGCAAACGTGTGGAACAGGAGAGAAAAAGTTGCTACTCACTTGGAAAAATGTCAACAGAGCTGTAACCTGTTCACTGCCAAGTGTTCATTTGGCCATGACCCGCGTATACTCGTGGGTGGCACTGAACAGGTTAACAGAAGGGTTCCAAAAATACACAGCAATGTCATGGATTTGACAGTTAAAAAAATACACATAGTTTGTATATAATTACTAACAATAAACCTCATTCTTCTTAAACAATTAAAGCATGCTTTATAGAGCCACAGAGTCATACAGCTGGGCCCACACCGACCAACATGTCCCATCTACATGAGTCCCACCTGTTGTGTTTGGCCCACATCCCTCTAAATCTATCCTATCCATGTTCCTATCTAAATGTTTCTTACACATTGAGATGCTTTCTTTTACCAAATTCTACTAAAAGACCCGGGTTCGATCCCAACTATGGATCCCAACTATGGCCGGGCCCACAGTCCCCACCATGCAGAGTCCCACAGCGTGGGGTCTGACTCCGCTGGGTCTTACTGCCCACCCCCTCCTACAGGGAACCACAGCAGGGGTTCCACTGGGTCTCCCCCTTCCCCCTCTAGCCAGGCGACCCTCGCTACTCCCCGCATCGGTCCTCTGTTAACCTACCACCCCCCCACCATACATCGCCTCCACCTCCGTCTGCCCCCCTGCCTTCATCCGACCCCAACCCCCACACTTGCCGGGTGTTCACCATCCCCCCTGACCTCCCCTTTTCAGACACCGAACGGTCTGTCCTCAGCAGAGACCTCACCTTTGTTCCCTTCCGCCCCAACCTCAACGAATTCCGCGTCCGCCATGATGTGGAGCTCTTCCTCCGCCGCCTCCGCCTCTGAGCCTTTTCCCATAGGAAGGAGTCCTCACCCCCCACTGATGACCCCTTCTCCCGTCTCCAGCGGACCCCCCTCCTCTTGGACCCCCCCCCGGTTGGTCAACTACCCTCACTAGAACTTTTCATCTCCACCTGCTGGCGTGACATTAACCGCCTCAAATTCTCCACTCCCCTGACTCACTCTAACCTCTCCCCTCCTGAACGTGCAGCCCTCCACTCACTCTGCAACAACCCTGACTTAGTCATCAATCCCACTGACAAGGGAGGTGCTGTGGTAGTCTGGCGTGCTGACCTCTACCGGACCGAGGCCAGACGACAACTCTCAGACACCTCTTCCTACTTATCCTTTGGACCCTGGCCCCACCGACGAGCACTAGACCTTAATCATCAGCACCATCACAGACCACACCATTTCCAGTGCTCTACCTGCTAATGCCTCCAACTTTATCGTTCCCCAGCCCCTCACCACCCGATTTTACCTTCTACCTAAAATCCATAAACAGAACTGTCCCGGCAGACCCATTGTTTCTGCCCATTCATGTCCCACTGAACTTATTTCCATCTACCTCGACTCCATCCTATTCCCCCTGGTCAAATCCCTCCCCAAATATGTCCAAGACACCTCACATGCTCTCCGTCTCCTCGATAACTTCCGGTTACCAGGCCCCCACCCCCTCATCTTTACCATGGATGTCCAGTCACTCTACACTTCCATCCACCACAAGGATGGTTTAGAAGCCCTCCGTTTCTTCCTCGACCGTAGAATCAGCCAATCCCCATCTACTAACACTCTCCTCTGCCAAGCAGAGCTGGTTCTTACCCTTAACAACTTCTCCTTTGACTCCTCCCACTTCCTCCAAACCAGAGGCGTAGCTATGGGCACTCGCATGGGCCCTAGCTATGCCTGCCCCTGTTCCGGACGTACACTGGCCCCATCCCCGAACTCTACCTCCGCTACATCAATGACTGCATTGGTGCTACCTCTTGTACCCACGCAGAACTCACTGACTTCATACACTTCACTACCAATTTCCATCCTGCTCTTAAATATACTTGGACTATCTCCGACATCTCCCTACCGTTTCTGGACCTCACCATCTCCATCACAGGAGACAGACTAGTGACTGACATCTACTATAAACTCACTGACTCGCACAGCTATCTGGACTACACTTCTTCCCACCCTGTCTCCTGCAAAAAGTCAATCCCCAACTCCCAATTCCTCCGTCTACTCCGCATCTGTGCCCGGGATGAGGTGTTTCACACTAGGGCATCAGAGAAGTCCTCATTCTTCAGGAAGCGGGGCTTCCCCTCTTCCATTATAGATGAGGCTCTCACTAGGGCCTCTTCTGTATCCCACAGCTCCGCTCTTGCTCCCCCTCCCACCATTCGTAACAAGGACAGAATCCCCCTCGTTCTCACCTTCCACCCCATCAGCCAGCGTATCCAACAAATCATCCTCCAACATTTCCGTCACCTCCAACGGGACCCCACTACTGGCCACATCTTCCCATCCCCTCCCCTTTCTGTCCCTTTACCTCCCCCCTCAACTCCATCCAAGGACCCAAACAGTCTTTTCAGGTGAGACAGAGGTTCACCTGCACCTCCTCCAACCTCATCTATTGTATCCACTGCTCTAGATGTCAACTTTTTTACATCGGTGAAACTAAACGCAGGCTCGGCGATCGTTTCGCTCAACACCTTCGCTCAGTCCGCCTTAACCAACCTGACCTCCCGGTGGCTGAGCACTTCAGCTCCCCCTCCCACTCCCAGTCTGACCTTTCTGTCATGGGCCTCCTCCAGTGCCATAGTGAGGCCCACCGGAAATTGGAGGAACAGCACCTCATATTTTGCATGGGCAACTTGCAGCCCAGTGGTATGAACATTGACTTCTCCAACTTTAGATAAGTTCCTCTGTCCCTCTCTTCCCCTTCCCAGTTCCCCCTCTATCTTCCTGTCTCCACCTATATCCTTCCTTTGTCCCACCCCCCCTGACATCAGTCTGAAGAAGGGTCTTGACCCGAAACATCACCCATTCCTTCTCTCCTGAGATGCTGCCTGACCTGATGAGTTACTCCAGCATTTTGTGATACCTTTGATTTGTACCAGCATCTGCAGTTATTTTCCTACACCAACTATGGGTGCAGTCTGTACAGAGTTTGTACGTTCTCCCCATGACTCTGTGGGTTTCCTCCGAGATTTTCGGTTTCCTCCACACTCCAAAGACGTACAGGTTTTTAGGTCATTGGCTTGGTATAAGTGTAAATTATCTCTAGTGCGTGCAGGATAGTGTTAATGTGCAGGGATCACTGGTTGGCAGACTCGGTGGGCCGAAGGTCCTGTTTCCGTGCTGCATCTCTAAACTAAACTAAATTATACTAAATTCAATGAAAGAGTGAAGCATGGCTGTTGACGGGAAGAATGAGTTAAAAGCTATTCCATCATGTTTAGCACAGCAATAAATTTCCCATTCCTCCAAAAATAAATCAATATAGCCACAGGGAATTTGTCCATTTTGCTTCAAAATCCTCTTTTAAAAAATAGTTATGAAAAATAGTTGAGACATACATAACAAAATTCCAGGGCAAATGGAAATTAACTTACAAAATCAATTCAAAATATTATTGGAACAATAACATGAGAGAATGGCACAGAGGAGTTTTCTCGCCAAGTGTATGGGCATAGTGGACACTGTTGGATATTTCACTTAATAGCTACCAGAGAAAAGGAAATGGCCTACTGGGCATTTAACTTCAAAAGAAACAAAAATGTTAAACATACTGCTAACTCACAATCATCTTTTTCACCCCATTGCACAAAGATCATTAATCCATCTAAACCGAGCTCAGAGGTGAGTTGACTTTCCACTGACATTTTTCCTAGGCTGTCTTTATCCCCTTACCTGTTCAAACTACCTTGTACTTGATGAATCACTTTGCGCCATTCCCTCTAATTACTATGTACGCGATAGGGTTACTGATTTCTTTGTTGGACCTTGCAAAATGTTGGTAAAATGTTTGAAAATTGAAGCTATTTCTTTTCATAAAAAACATAATTTCCGTGCTTTTCTTAAAAACCATAATTTCTGTGCTTTCTCCTGTTTCTATAAAACCCCTGGGCTTCCAAATCATTCCTTTTCAAGACATTACCAATAATTTTCTCAAACGTAATGAGCTATTTCATGTGTGGGGATTGACAATCTGTTTTAAATTCCCACCTCTGATTAAATGCTGGTTTAGCTTTTAAATGTTACAGCCTACAAATTACTGTGAGTGAAAATGATTGTTTAATGCAGATGGATTTAATTCCTATTTCTGCTATTTTAAAGAGGCATTAACCTCTATTTTAAATAAATTAATCCTTCTCTTAAATAGTAGAAAGACGACTTTGACCTGAACGTGTAAGATAATTGTATGTAATGTTATGAACGGCAAATTCATGGGTTAGGTTGATATTGATTGAAACAGTGATTGGCCATGGAAATTCATTTCATCTGCTCATTTTTCCCCGCATGTTGTGATTTCCAATATGCATAAATATAATTGTTAGTGATGGCCATCGGTTGCTTCATCTTTCCTAGTAGGTCTCAGTATAAATGTTACACATGTGGAAATATATTTAGTAGCTACTACATTTCATTATGTTCAGTCTTACACTTCACCATACATACACTGTTACCATGCACAGGGAGCTATACCACAGTGCGCTGAATTATTAAAATGTGCTTGTTCCTGGCGTCTGAACACACACAGCTAAAGACTCCACATCCCCTTTTAATTTAAAAAGGATGTCCACTCTGATTTTTTGTTGCTTTACCGGGAACCCGAACCACCTATACAATAAAACAATGTTCCCAGCCCTACACAACTTGGTGTGGAGCAAACCATTGACATGCAGACACTGCCAGTGAGGGCTGATTCTGACAGGCAGGAGCAAACAGTATGGACGCTCAGTGCCGACTTGTGGGTAAAACACAAAGGTACTCGAATCAGGCAGCAAATGTGGAAGGAATGGATAGGTGATGTTTCAGGTCGGCCATGATTGAATGGCAGGGTAGACTCAATGGGCCGAATGGCTTCATTCTGTTCCTATTTCTTATGGTCACATGGATTTTTTTAAAAAACAAAGTGTTGAATGAATACAACAGGTCAGGCAGCATCTGTGAAAGGAAATAGATAACGTTTTAGATCAGGACCCTTCTTCAGGCTCTGATCCGAAATTCATCTGTCCATTTCCCTCCACAGATGCTGCCTGATCTGCTGTGTTCCTTAAGCACTTTTTATTTTCTCGAGAATCTAGCAGCATTTACAGTTCGTTGCGTCACCAGTAAAGAGATGTTTGGTATTAGCAGGCCCTGAAGTCAGTCAATGAGCTCATAAAAGTATTGTTCTAATCTTGCAGAGCTTAGACTCAACTTTGGAGACATGAAACCTATGGCAAGCACCATGCATATTTATGGACTCGACCATGATCCGGGATTGACCAATGCCCAATATCTTACCATTTGTTCAGATTCAATTCACCAGTCCTCCTCGCACAAATTGCTATCTCATAAAGTCAGTCTGAGAAGAATAATATGTGAATTAAGAAAGTAAACGTGAAATATTACTTTAAATTAAACAGCAGAATGAAAGTGGGTCTTGCAGAGTCGACCCAATTAGAGGTTTAAGGACTGTTATCAGGATGTTTATCTCTGCATGGAAAATGATAAATATGTGGAATTAACTGCCTGAATAGCTAATGGGAGCAAATACTCTGAGATCATTAAGGAGATAATTAGACGTTGCAATCTTTAGATCTGCCTCGATGGACCAAATGACTTTTCTTATCCTAGCTATCTTTGTGATCTTAAGATAGCAATCCACTGATGCACTTCACATTACACCAAAGTGATCCACAACATTCCATGTGTCACAAGAATAAAGATTTTTTCTGGGATAATGTTTCCGCATTTTTTTCACCAAATTTCAAAAATTTGAAGTATATTCAACTAATTTTAATGAACGAAGTCTGTTAAGATAATGAAAACAGAACTTGAATTTGTCCTTGGAATAGACATTGTCTCTCTGTTTTAGATATATTGTTCCCTATCCATATGCAATGTGAAACTGGTGGAGAAATGCACAAAGTGAGTAAGATGGACAGCAATAATATTTGAAAAAGAAATCAAAGGGGTTTTCCCCAGAATTTTTGTGCACATACAAAACGTCAAATATCTAAATGTCACCAGCAGAGAACTGTATGGAGTTTGAAATTAAAAAAGGTCACAATTTATCCCATCTGCCACGTCCGACAGTACCTGAACAGTTTTTGCTATGTATTACAATGGTTTTTAGGAAGTAAATATAGTCCAGCAAATGACTGTAGGACATAACCTTCTGTCAAAAATCCTGCTTCTAGTGGCAAGCAATTATAGTGCAACTTAAATATCTTTTAAGCAATCATTAAAAATTAAATTAATTTAACATTTTTTTACAAAGGATATGTGGCTGATAGTCAAATAATGCAATTTCTTGCTGTTCAGATGAAAGATCATTGAAATGAAATGTTAATTCTATTTCCCTCTCTACAAACGCTCAGTGTTTTCAATAATTTTTGTTTTATTTCACAATTATTTGCCTGTTCATTTTTCAGTGAAGATCACTGTTTGGAGTGATGGAGTCGTCGGTCAATCCAACCTGACCTGTCCTACCATAAGGGTTTAGTTAGTTCACTGCCGGGGTACTAATAGGGCAAGTTTTATCAAGGAAGAGTTTTATGGGGACAGACATTGACAGCAACACTTTGTCTTACTGTATAAGAAAAGGTAGAATTAGGTATTTTTGCAAGCTTATACAGGTATACCTTTGACTGCTTTGCTTATTGACTGAAAAAAAATGGCAATGATGAATAAAGAGAGCAAATGCCAAAAAAAAATCATTGGAATCCAATTGCAAACTAGCTAAATTGAAATTTAAAGAATAAATCTTTGAATCTCCCTGGACAATTTGTTCCACATATTCATTGCCACTCACAAAGCACTGAAATGTTAATTACCCAAGTCTGAAACTATGTGCCTTAGTTACATAGTTTGTTTTGTTGTCAAATCATTTATTATGGCTTCATTAATTTCTATCACAGAAGAAGCTAGAAAACTTCAATAACATGTTTTCGTGTCCCTACATTCCTGGCATTCATAAGTCTCATGATGGTATCAGATGAAGAATCCACATATTGTACCATGCCAGAGGTAAATTAATGTATCCATTAAAGAAAGATGGCTTTGTTGCTGGACATCACGGCAACTGATCTGTTATACTAGTCAGCAACTTCCAAACTAACATTTTATATGTATTAACTTCAGGGTATTTACCCCAAATTTCTAAAATGGATTATCGATTTTGTGAGAGATTGCATTTCAGGTTCTGTACAGTGTCATAAATAAAGTTTACTAAAACCAGCATCTACAGTTATTTTTCTGCATTAAGATATGTGTTACCAAACTCTTACACATCTGAATGGTATACAAACTAAGTGGAAATATTTTTATGCTGAAACTATATATTTAGCACTTACAAATTTATTTGATACTTTGAACTTTAAAATTAGAAGGAACCAAATTCTTCAGACTCTTGTTAGAAGGTAACTGTTGCAAGGTGAAGTTCAATAATGGAGTGAGCCCTCTGGACCCATATTTAGAAATACATTCAAATGATGAATAACATAAATGTTCCTCATCATAAAGTCGTTAAAAATTGATGAAGTATTCATAGGGTTGTATAATCTATTTGATCCAACATAATGTTTTATTTGTGATTATTAGAAACAGACTCTTTTAGAATTCATCTTATTTGGCAACTGCTGAAGGCTTAAAAACATCTTTGTTTCTGAGGGATTTATTTTGAGTTGCTGTAATAGTACTTGCAGTTACAAATGTGTTTATTATACATTCATGTTGGGTATTCCCAAGCAGTTAACATATTACAAATGGTTCATGAGACAAAATCAATCAATAACATATTTGTTATGAAGTGTTTTGGCATGTTGTTGAATACTCCATCGAACCTCTAAAGCTGTATGGTGAAAAGCATACTGTCTGGTTGCATCACAGCCTGGCTCGGTAACATAAAAGCTCCAGAGTGATGGAAGCAGCAGAATTTGGTCAATATTGCCCGGTCTATCATGGGTACTGCCCCCCCTCCCCCCACCTTCAAAAGGATCAAGAAGCGCTGTCCCAAGAAGACAGTTAATATCATCAAAGACCCATACCACCCTGGCCACGGTCTCTTTTCATTATCACCATTAGAGAAGAAGGAACAGGAGTCTGAGAACCATTGCCTTCAGGTTCAAAAACAGCT